>NC_088400.1:20218210-20475710 GCF_034236695.1 Oncorhynchus nerka
CCATCCACACAATGTAGAAATGTAACTTAACATCATCAACAGAAGACCCTTGTCCAAAACCATATCACTAATCACCAACATGTAATTACCCACCTCCCCTCCTCTCTCCTCTCCTCCCCTCCTCTCCCCTCGCCACATTTCCTCTCCTCTCCTGGTCTGTCAGGATATGAGTGATAATGACTATGAGAACCCTGATGAGGACGACAGTTATATCTGTGCCTTGTCTGACCGCCTGCCACCTGCAGAGGGAGAGGAGGAAGAGGGGAGTGATGGTGACTATGAGCCTCCTCCGTCAGCTACAGAGGAGATCCCCCGCCTCCTCAATCTCCCTAAGCCCCTAGGGAACAGTGACTATATAGGTACAGAAGATGTACAATTAACCATTACTGACTGTCTTTAGTAAATACATACTGTAGGTACTATAGCTCTGCTGTGTGTGTGTGTGTGTGTGTGTGTGTGTGTGTGTGTGTGTGTGTGTGTGTGTGTGTGTGTGTGTGTGTGTGTGTGTGTGTGTGTGTGTGTGTGTGTGTGTGTAGATTCCGTGCGTGGAGGTCCGTCAGGAACTCTTCCTACTGGAAGGATTCCGAGACCACCCCAGCGCCCTGGTCCTCAGGCTCTGGCCACCAGCCATAACACAGTAAGTGTCTTCTTCATCATAGTCTTCATTACACAATCACTGTTTTCATCCTGTCTTCTTTACAGCCTCCATCTTTTCAGACCACTAACCGTTAACCTTTTCATCCGCTCTTTCTTTCGTGTTACCAACCTCCTCTCTTTCTGAGATCAATCATTGTTAATTAATATTCCAACTCTCGCCTGCTCTCTGTCACTCTCTTCCCCTCACTCTCTTTCTCTCGCTCCCTCTAGCTGGCCAGACCTCCCACATCCAGACTAGACCCCTCCCCTCAGAGGCCATTCAAAGCTGCAGGTAAACGTAAGTCACTCTGACCATGTTACCAGAGATCATCCGGTCTGTCTGTTAGCTGCTTGCGTTGATATTGTAAAGAGCGGGACTATTCTGTTGGAATCAGCACCATGAAAAATAAGGAACAGGAGGCTAGTGGTTTAGAGCAGAGTTTCCCAAACGTGATCCTGGGCCCCCCCAGGTGCACGTTTTGGTTTTTACCCTACACTGCACTACACCGCTGACTCAAATAATAAACGTTTGCTGATGAGTTGGTTATTTGAATCAGCAGTGTAGTGCAGTGTAGGGCAAAAACCAAAACGTGCACCCAGGAGGGGCCCAGGACCGAGTTGGGGAAACCCTGGTTTAGAGGTAGATTAAGCTCACATATGTAAGATGAGGCCAGAAAATCAGGACAGATGACATTTGAGTCATTTAGCAGACACTCCTACCTAATGGGACAATCAGTGCATTCTATGAGGTGGCATTCAACTAAGGTAGGTAAAACCATAGAATTGAAATGACTAGAGCTGTCTTGGCCTAATCTAATTCGATGGTTTTTCCTACCTTAGTTAAATTAAAGCAACATCACCAGATCACTTCTTTGAATGCTTATTAGTGGTTCGTTTGAGACACATCTTCCTCCCCCATCCCCAACAGGCCCTTCTGTCCCCATGGTTGACCGAAGCAAGAAGCCTGGACAGCCCGCTCCCACCAAGAAACAACATCACACAAACACCAAAACAACTCCTACAAGTAACTATGCCAACTGTCTGTTGTCCTGTTGATTTAGCCTCCTAGTCTGTTTATTCAGGTCAAGTCTTTTCAATTCAATTAAATATGAATCCCCAATGGGCAATTAGAAAGGCATTGTCAATGTGTTGAGAACCCCTTATGTTATATACTAAAGTTGCCTTGCAAAGACAAAGAAATGTAAACTACGGTATGGACAGATTGCCACAATTATGGCTACTGTTGACTAGCATGTTGAGAATGCAATGTTTTGCCTTTAACTTCTGATCTTCTTGTCTGTTTGGTGACTACCCACGGTGTCCAGGAGAGTGCAGTCCATTCAGCTCTCCCCAGCCCGCCATAGTGAAGCCACCTCAACTAAAGGGCCCAAAGTCACCAGACTATAGGTAGCCTAACCCAGACCTCTCCATTCCCATTAACCCCTTGGCTGTAACTCAACAGTCTGAAGGTGCTTCTTCCCCTTCTTGGTTTTCTATTGAAAGACTGTCTTGATGAAAACAATTAAAATAATGTTGTTTTTACCGGTTCATGTTCCTTCAGTAAATTCAGAGTGAGAATTCAAAGAGAATAATTCACTTTGGACTAATGAGATGAAGATGGAGCCAATTCTCCTAACATGTTGTACTAGCATATCTTCTCTACCAACAGACCCAGCTCCAGTAAACCTCCTTCAATGGTCCCCAACACAATGCCAGGCACAGAGAAGGTGAGCAGATCAATCAAACACCCTTTTTACATCAGTAGATTTACATCAGCAGAGCATTTATGCAATCCATACCAGCCATACAATCCATACCAGCCATACAATCCATACCAGCCATACAATCCATACCAGCCATACAATCCATACCAGCCATACAATCCATACCAGCCATACAATCCATACCAGCCATACAATCCATACCAGCCATACAATCCATACCAGCCATACAATCCATACCAGCCATACAATCCATACCAGCCATACAATCCATACCAGCCATACAATCCATACCAGCCATACTACTTTTCAAACGTTATTTACATATCAACATACAATATTATACATGTAATATATATATTATACATGTAATATATATATTATACATGTAATATACTCCTACGTTTTAATGAGAATGATCAAGTGTATTGTCGTGTCTTTACTATCATTAACTGAAGACTGATAGTTTTATCAAAGATTCTCTGTAATGAGTTATTACGCGATTAGACTGATTAATCATGTGACCATAATTACTAGGAAGTCTGGGCACCAAGGAAAAATATTCAGATTACAAAGTAATCATTTCCTAAAATAACTTTTCAGATATTTTAACTGATTTATTAGTCTTTGGATTAATGAATGATTTACTTTACCTCACGTTAGTCTCATTCCAAACGTCATAAATTGTTGGTTATCTGCACAAACCCAGTCTTCACTATGAGTCATCCATACATCAATTGTCTTAAATAATTTATTTATTACTAACTAAGTAATCACCTGGGACGGCAGGGTAGCCTAGTGGTTAGATTGTTGGACTAGTAACCGAAAGGTTGCAAGTTCAAATCCCTGAGCTGTGGGGTACAAATCTGTCGTTCTGCCCCTGAACAGGCAGTTAACCCACTGTTCCTAGGCTATCATTGAAAATAAGAATTTGTTCTTAACTGACTTGCCTAGTTAAAAAAAAAGAATCCACAGAAATGCATAAACAAACAAGGTAAATGTGGTTACATGAAATAATAGGAGAATGTGCCCTAGTGGGCTAAACCGGCATGGCGGCCTGTTAGACTAAAGGGGAAGTGGGGGTCGACTAAGAAGTCACTACAGAGTGATAATTCTAACAATTGATATGCTAATTCTTTGCACATGAACGCTCACTCAGTCGGGAACAATTGCAATCAATAATCAATAATTGCAGTCTTGATCGCTGGTGAAAAGTTCATTTATTTTGTAGAATTGTCCGTCTCTCCCTCTCTCTCTCAGTTGTGGTTAGAGGGGATTGTTCACAGACTAAGGGGACCATTCGTTATAGAATGGATGTTTCGGCGGTTGTCGTTCATCGCGTTCAATGATACCCAAATTCCTAGCTGCAGACTAGTAATTAATATCAAAGACTCGTTCTTATTCTGTCGGTATCGATAGTCTAAGAGTTTAACCACGTGGTATGGTTAAAAGATTCAGCAATGGTCTACAACCTTTGTCTTCCTAATGGAGAAAAACATGGTCTGCAACCTTCAGCCATCTCGTAATTGAGGTAAGCTCGGTCTGCTGATCAAAAACCCGAATGGGGGTTTTATTCAGAAGGGCCGAAGAGGGCTGTCACAGGATGTCTGGCCCTAACTGGGCTCAGGGGCGGTCCTCTGATTTATTTCAAATCAAAAGGGAATTGTATTTTTCTTCATTAAACAGTCCAAAATCATATTACACAATTATACAAACAGTATCATACTCACTCATTCATCTTATACATTCATCTTATACAACAAATAGCCTCATATCTGAGGCTATTATATAAACAGCATTATGGTAATGTGGCCACACCACCTCCCATGAGCTTCCCCAAGTTGTGACAAACGGACCAGTTCATAGCTGGATTCTTCACCGATCTTTTATACTTTCTCCGGAACATGAAATTTGTTCGTACCTCAAGTTCTGTGAGGTGGAAGGAATTCCTTTGTTCTCCATGAAAATGTACTCTCTCTATACTGTGTGTCCATGAGGAGATTCCCAGGAATGTATTACGTCTCTCTGACCACAGAAACCTAGTTGAAGGAGGAAAGGGGGACGCAGGGAGAGGGGGATGGGGATGGGCTTGCTATACCCAAAGAGGCCAACGTCATGACAGTATGTAGTTAGTGTCACTGGCCAAAAGATAGCACTGTTGCAGTATACAAACACTAGGGTCATGACCACACTTCTCTTCAAATCAAATCACATTTTATTGGTCACATACACATGGTTAGCAGATGTTATTGCGAGTGTAGCGAAACGCTCTTAGGGTCCACACACAAAACCTACCAAACACAACCATGCAGAAACACCCCATAGGTACCGTGCCTAAGAACTTAACAGCACTCAAAAACAAGTGTAAAAACTCACACGAGAGGAGACCGGTGTGTGCGGGCTAGAGTGCTGTTTTACTCTTGTTGTTGAACGGCCTGCTAGTTGTTCCTGCCCAACCACAATGGAGTTAGACACAATGGGTTTTCTCTTCTTTTTTTTGCATTATAACACTGTTGGTCTGTTGCTGTTCCCTGCTGTGTGCAGGACATTGATCCTGAGTGGTATGGAGGACTGGTGACCAGAGGCCAGGCTGAAGCATCTCTCAGATGGGTTAACAAGGTCAGGAATTCCCTTCCCCTCGTGGGCTTCACTAACACACACGCACACACACACAGTTTGTGTATCAACGTAGCTGTGTGTGTTTCAGGATGGAGCGTTTCTGGTGAGGGACAGTTCCAAGGGTTCTTCTGAGCAGCCCTACACCCTCATGGTGCTGAACCAAGGCAAGGTCTACAACATCCAGATACGTCACCAAGGCAACACATACCACCTGGGCACCGGCCTCATGGGTAGCGAGGTAAACAAACAGCATCCTCTCTGCTCTGTCAGGATTCACTCACAAACAAGAATTGTACTTTTCTTTTTATTCAATGTTTTTTCATGATTTTATTGAACAGATGTTGAGGGGACGACAGTGGGGAAAGATAGAGGTTGTGACAAAGGGATTAAAACCTTTACACTATGTGACGGTACCATTACCACTAGACCAGCCAGGCCACAGAATTTCAGCTTAGCATGCAAATGCAATTAAAAACATTGGTCATCTAGCTAGCAGGTGCTTTTATCTAAATTAGCTTACAGTTTACAAACAGATCTGGGAAAAATTTTTAAAAAATATGATTTTCCTGTGTTTTTTATATATTTCTACGTTGAAATTGTGAAAATGATGTCATTTTTGTGTGTGACCTGTTTGAAAAGGCCACCTGATGTTTTTGTGGGATGTTTTTTTGCGAATGTTTTACCAGGCAGTAAATTAGTTAATAGACCAATAAAAAAGTGTTGAAAACCTCTTTGCCAATAAAAGATAGTTTTCCATTTTCCCCTCCCCACTCAGACCACTCCCAGACAGTCCTAGCTAAATTCTTCCTTGAGAAATTGCTCTTTGCTAAAGAAGCAATTTTTGGTTTCTTTCAACTATTTTAATTGAAAACAATCACAGTAAGGTACTTCACTGTTACCCAGAAATTTTGATATTGAGAGAAAAACGGCTGCATTGGATTTTTTAACACATCACAGGTTGACGTTTATTGTCATGAATTTTGCCTTGGAGGCAGAACTGAGCGATTTCCGCTAGTCGGGCCAGCTGCAAAGTCAAATTTGTCTATATCATAAAAATGTATAAAAACAAAAATGTGCTTTTTGGTCTTATTTTAAAGTTAGGGTTAGGCATTAGGTGGTTAGGTTTAAAATCAGATTGTATGACTGAGGCTTTGACCACTCTGCAGAGTTCATGACAATAAATGCCAACCCGCTAACACATCAATAACTAACCGATGGCTCTTTCAAATCTGTGTTGCTGCTGCAGAGTTTCCCAGGAGTGGAGGAGATAATAGAACACCACACATACACCCCTCTGCTGCTCATAGACATGGAGAATGGAACTGGAGCACAGAGCCAGTGCTGCCTGCTGCACCCTGCACCACTCTGACCAGAACTAGCAGCACACGAAACACTGTGTGTGTGTGTGTGTGTGTGTGTGTGTGTGTGTGTGTGTGTGTGTGTGTGTGTGTGTGTGTGTGTGTGTGTGTGTGTGTGTGTGTGTGTGTGTGTGTGTGTGTGTGTGTGTGTGTGTGTGTATGTGAAGTTGCATGTCGTAAGTTAAATGTATTGAAGTTGTACATATTATACTGGTCATTTAAAATATACCTGTAATGTTTAGATTGTGATCATGAAACAGAGAAATATGTACGTGAATTTCTCTTTGATAAGAAGCTATTTTTGTTTCTTTTGACCATTTTAATTGAAAACAATCACAGTAAGGTGCTTAAATTGTTATCCAGAGAGGATTTGATATGGAGATAAACGCTGCATTGGATCTTTAACACATCGCAGGTTGCCGTTTATTGTCATGAATCTTGTCTTGGAGGCAGAACAGATTATTTTCCTCTAGATGGGGTAGCTGCAAAGTCAAAATTGGCTACATCATAGAATGTTATGATATATTTTCTTTATTTTTTGGTCTTAATTTAAGGTTAGGGTTAGCAGTGTGACTACTCTGCAGAGCTGCCTCCAGGGATTGATTCATGATAATAAATGCTCTGGATAAGAGCGTCTGCTAAATGACTTAAATGTAAATGTAAATCATAAACTAATCAATGGGCCTTTCCATTCTATGCTGTTGCTGCTGTGTTGATCATCAGTTTCCCAGGAGTGAAGAAGATGATAGAACAGCACTTTTTCTGTACAGCACTTTGAGATATCAGCTGATGTACGAAGGGCTATATAAATAAATGTGATTTGATTTGATTTGATTTGAACACCACACACACACCCCTCTGCTGCTCATAGACATGGAGAATGGAACTGGAGCACAGAGCCAGTGCTGCTTGCTGCACCACTCAGCCGCACAGGAGACACGGTGTGTGTTCTCAATGACTTACCTGGTTAACTAAAGGGAAGAAAACAACTGTATAAAGCAGCTGGTAGAGAGAATAGAAGAGAGGAAAATACATTTTTATTAGGAAGCCCATTCACAACGGAGGGTTTATTATATGATGCATGTCGTACGTTAAATGCAGTGAAGCTGTAGGTATTATACTGGTGTACATCTGATAAGTGTTTCATTACAAGTGTGAATATGAGGACTATTTTTGGTCCCTATCCAGTTCTATAACCCATTGGCTCTATGCTTTCCACGGACTTCCACCTTTCTTCTCTATCCTCTCCTTCTTCAGCTTCATTTCCTCTCCTTTTCCTCCTCCCACACTCCTCACCCTGAGGTCATGTTGGGCCAGGTCAACCCGTTCCACTCTGTTCAGAAAGGCCATCTTGTCTGGGTGGTTGAAGTCACACGATCAGGGCACACTGTCTCAGCTGAAGTCACACGATCAGGGCACACTGTCTCAGCTGAAGTCACACGATCAGGGCACACTGTCTCAGCTGGGACCACACTGTGAACAGAAGAAAAAAGGAACAAAATAAATACATTGTAAAATAAACTTAAAGTCAGAAGAAGTGCACTATATATGAAATAGTAGGGTACCATTTGGGGCGCACAGGCTGTCTCTGAGGCTGTTGTGACATTATGGGGTCCTTGTGATATTATGTTGTATTTCTGTGTCTCTCTACTCTCTGCTGGGAGATACCCAGACACCCCACCTGATTTAAACTTATCCAGGACCATGAGGAAGAATTATAAAAAGTTAGCAGTGTGACAAAGCTGGCCTAGCTCTGAGCACTTTTTGAAAGGGGTTTAAAATCAAAAGAACTGAGTCTACCAAAATGTAGGATTTATATTTAAGAACAGTTGATAAGTTTAACTGAGTGTGGCACTGCAGTACTAGAACAACATTGTGGACTGTCTGACGCTTCCCTAGGTAAGAGAGGGTTGGGGACACTGTAGTAGATAAAGGAGAGGGTTGGGGACACTGTAGTAGATCAAGGAGAGGGTTGGGGACACTGTAGTAGATAAAGGAGAGGGTTGGGGGACACTGTAGTAGATAAAGGAGAGGGTTGGGGACACTGTAGTAGATAAAGGAGGAGGTTGGGGACACTGTAGTAGATAAAGGAGAGGGTTGGGGACACTGTAGTAGATAAAGGAGAGGACACTGTAGTTAAAGGAGAGGGTTGGGGACACTGTAGTAGATAAAGGAGAGGGTTGGGGACACTGTAGTAGATAAAGGAGAGGTTGGGGACACTGTAGTAGATAAAGGAGAGGGGTTGGGGACACTGTAGTAGATAAAGGAGAGGGTTGGGGACACTGTAGTAGATAAAGGAGAGGGTTGGGGACACTGTAGTAGATAAAGGAGAGGGTTGGGGACACTGTAGTAGATAAAGGAGAGGGTTGGGGACACTGTAGTAGATAAATGATTGGGAACTGTAGGATAAAGGAGGGTTGGGGACACTGTAGTAGATAAAGGAGAGGGTTGGGGACACTGTAGTAGATAAAGGAGGGTTGGGGACACTGTAGTAGATAAAGGAGAGGGTTGGGGACACTGTAGTAGATAAAGGAGAGGTTGGGGACACTGTAGTAGATAAAGGAGAGGTTGGGGACACTGTAGTAGATAAAGGAGAGGGTTGGGGACACTGTAGTAGATAAAGGAGAGGGTTGGGGACACTGTAGTAGATAAAGGAGAGGGTTGGGGACACTGTAGTAGATAAGGAGAGGGTTGGGGACACTGTAGTAGATAAAGGAGAGGGTTGGGGACACTGTAGTAGATAAAGGAGAGGGTTGGGGACACTGTAGTAGATAAATGAAGGGGTTGGGAACACTGTAGTAGATAAAGGAGAGGGTTGGGGACACTGTAGTAGATAAAGGAGAGGGTTGGGGACACTGTAGTAGATAAATGAAGGGGTTTTGGAAACTGGTAGATAGGAGAAGGGTTGGGGACACTGTAGTAGATAAATGAAGGGTTGGGAACACTGTAGTAGATAAATGAAGGGGTTGGGAACACTGTAGTAGACCACGTATAACCACGCCAGCCCAGGACCTCCACATCCAGCTTCTTCACCTGCGAGGACAGCTGATGAAACTGTGAATTTTCAGATAAAGGAGAAACTGTCAGGGACACTGCTGGTCAGATAAATGAAGGGTTGGGAACACTGTAAATGTAGATAAAATTTTTCCTGGAGAAGGGTTGGGGACACTGTAGTAGATAAAGGAGAGGGTCGGGGACACTGTAGTAGATAAATGAAGGGGTTGGGAACACTGTAGTAGATAAAGGAGAGGGTTGGGGACACTGTAGTAGATAAAGGTGAGGGTTGGGGGACACAAATTTGTTTACATCCCTGTTTGTTTGCATTTATTCTTTGCCAAGAAAATCCATCCACCTGACAAGTGTGGCATATCAAGAAGCTTGTGCTGGGGACAATAAATCGCCTCTCTAAAATGTGCAACACAATGCTACAGATGACTCAAGTTTTGAGAGAGCGTGCAATTGGCATGCTGACTGCAGGAATGTCCATTTGAGCTGTTGCCAGATAAGTTAATGTTAATTTCTCTACCATAAGCCGCCTCCAACGTTGTTTTAGAGAATTTGGCAGTAAGTCTAACCAGCCTCACAACCATAGACCACGTATAACCACGCCAGCCCAGGACCTCCACATCCAGCTTCTTCACCTGCGAGAACAGCCACCCGGACAGCTGATGAAACTGTGAATTTTCACAACCAAATAATTTCTGCACAAACTGTCAGAAACCAAGCATCCACATGCTGGTCACCCTCACCAGGGTCTTGACTAGGGTTGCAAAAGGGTCAGAAACTTTCCGGTAAATGTCAGGAATTTTTCCAGAAATTTTTCCTGGAAAGTTAAGCCCGGGATTTTGGGGCACTTTGCTTGAATTCATTAAAAAATGTTAGCTTATAACAGTGAACTTTTTTTGTGGGATACACCTAAGTCAGTTCTAGGTCTTGTGGCATATTTGGTTAAACTATCCCCAATTCAATGGAATTGCAACCCTCGGCATGCACAGTGCATTCTTCCATCACACAGCTGATACTCAAGATCTTGCACACTAATGAGATGCTATTGAGCCCACACTACTACACTGTCTGAGCCAAGGACTACATGCTTTCTGGTAAGTTTTGATTACAATACTTGGTGGGGTGAATATATTTTATATGACATACAGTGCCTTGCGAAAGTATTCGGCCCCCTTGAACTTTGCGACCTTTTGCCACATTTCAGGCTTCAAACATAAAGATATAAAACTGTATTTTTTTGTGAAGAATCAACAACAAGTGGGACACAATCAAGAAGTGGAACGACATTTATTGGATATTTCAAACTTTTTTAACAAATCAAAAACTGAAAAATTGGGCGATGGCACCTGGGTGGTGCTACAGAACTGTCATCTGTGCACCAGCTGGATGCATCTAATGTTTTGGAGACATTTCAATGCAAATACTGTGCCAAATCATATGTGAAGAATGCAACAAACCAGCATACACCCCTCCAACCAGACATGCTTTATGTACTAATTTGCTGGATGCAGAGTTCAACAGAGTTCAAGTGAAGGTCAAGCAAATCATAGAGAAAGCAGACTGTATTGCAATCATCTCTGATGGGTGGTCGAATGTTCGTGAGCAAGGAATAATTAACTACATCATCTCCACCCCTCAACCAGTATTCTACAGGAGCACAGACACAAGGGACAGACACACCGGTCTCTACATTGCAGATGAGCTGAAGGCAGTCATCAATAACCTTGGACCACAGAAGGTATTTGCACTAGCGACAGACAATGCTGCGAACATGAAGGCTGCTTGGTCTAAAGTGGAGGAGTCCTACCCTCACATGACACCCATTTGCTGTGCTGCTCATGTATTGAATCTGCTCCTCAAGGACATCATGGCACTGAAAACAATGGATACACTCTACAAGAGAGCCAAGGAAATGGTTAGGTATGTGAAGGGTCATCAAGTTATAGCAGAAATCTACCTCACCAAACATAGTGAGAAGAATAAGAGCACCACATTGAAGATGTCCAGCATCACCCGTTGGGGTGGTGTTGTCATCATGTTTTGACAGTCTCCTGGAGGGGAAGGAGTCTCTCCAAGAAATGGCCATATCACAGTCTGCCGATATGGACAGCCCCATCAAGAGGATCCTCCTGGATGATGTATTTTCGGAGAGAGTGGTAAGCAGCCTGAAACTCCTGAAACCTATAGCAGTAGCCATCGCAGTTTGAAGGAGACAATAGCATCCTGTCTGATGTTCAGACTCTGCTTGCAGATGTAAGAGAAGAAATGTGTACTGCCCTGCCCACTTCACTGTTGCTCCAAGCAGAGGAAAATGCAGTTCTGAAATACATAAAAAAGCGTGAGGACTTCTGCCTGAAGCCCATCCATGCCACAGTGTACATGTTGGACCCCAAGTATGCTGGCAAGAGCCACCTGTCTGTCTGTGCAGAGATCTACAAGGCCTATGGTGTCATCACAACCATGTCTCGACACCTTAGCCTGGATGAGGACAAGGTTCTTGGCAGTCTGACAAAGTACATTTCCAAGCAATTGGGATGGGAATGCAATATGGCAGTCATGCTGTCAGCGCCGTATGTATAGGTGGCAGGGAAGTCAGGCGCAGGAGAGTCAAAATGGAGTGTAAATGGAGTCTTTTAATAAATGTCCACAGAACATGCTCCATAACACTAAAAGTACAGACATGAAAAAACATGGGTACGAGGACCCCTCGCGCACCAACACAACAAATAAACAACACTGACAATAAAACAATCTCTGACAAAGACATGAGGGGAAACAGAGGGTTAAATACACAACAGGTAATGAATGGGATTGAAAACAGGTGTGTGGGAAGACAAGACAAAACCAATGAAAAATTAAAAATGGATCGATGATGGCTAGAGGACCGGTGACGTCGAACGCCGAGCACCGCCCGAACAAGGAGAGGCAACGACTTCGGTAGAAGTCGTGACACATGCCAACATATCTCATCAGCCACCTGGTGGAAGGGACTTTGTGGATCTGAGGCTCTTTCCCCTGTTGCCTCCATCATCCTCCAAATCCCACCAACATCAGAGCGCAACTGGTCTTTGTTTGGAAACACACACACACCAAAGCACACAACAGGCTGACCAATACAAGGGTTGAAAAATTGGTGGCCATCCGGGCAAATTTTAGGCTTTTTGAGCCTGACAACAAGCCATCCTCAATAAGGTTGGAAAGTGACAGTGAAGATGAGGCCTCAGAGTCGGATGTTCAAGAGGTGGACATTGAGGAGGTTCAGGGAGAAGACACGGAAGCTTCAGTTTAGAGTTTTTACAGATGTATTTTCAAAATGTTTTTTGGAGATGCGATGGATCATTGGGGATCATTCAATATTCCCTTTCTTTTGTTGTTCAGTGAAATCATCCCATGTGAAGATTCTCATTTAATTAAAGTTCAATTCGTAACTAAATCGTTTTTTAAATTTCTATTGGAAGGATTTCATAATTTGCAATTATGTCTACTTATGACAAGGTGAAAGGTTTATGTTTCTGTCTCCATATGATATGGTAAATATATCCAATGCAAAAAACATCTACATTTAAATGGTATTAATATTCATTTGCATATATATCCATTAAATCCCATATATTCCTGTTAATTCCAATATATTCCCGTTAATTCCCATGGAAAGTTTCCACCTCTGAATATTCCCCATTATGTGCAACCCTAGTCTTCACCTGACTGAAGTCCGGCGTCGTAACCGACAGCTTGTTTGCTGATGTCAACGTTGTGAACAGAGTGCCCCATGGTGGTGGTGGGGTTATGGTATGGGCAGGCAGGCAGAAGCTACTGAGAACAAACACAAGGATCTGTACACAATTCCTGGAACCTGAAAATATCCCAATTCTTCCATGGCCTGCATACTCACCAGACATGTCACCCGTAGAGCATTTTTGAGATGCTCTGGATTGACGTGTAGGACAGCGTGTTCCAGTTCCAGCCAATATCCAGCAACGTCGCACATCCATGGAGTAGTTACATGCACACAAACACATCTGAAATCAGGCTACCTGATAGCACTTTGATAAATGCAGAAAATTGCCAATCACAGCAGCGAACATGTTATTTTTGGGAAGCATATTTGATTCTGAGTTCGGACATATAACATTTGTATGTGAAAACTAATTCTACTATGAATACATTCAGTTGTTCAAAACTCACTTCACTTGCACTAAAGAAGGAGGCATGCTCAGCTGTTGCTAGCTAGCACATGTGCAGATCAAATACACCGCTGGAACACCGATTATGGTGTTTACATGTTCTAATCATTCAAAATATTGAGAAAACCAGCTGTTTTAATCGGCATATGCTTACTTCTTGGGCACAGGGACTATGGTGGTCTGCTTGAAGCATGTTGGTATTACAGACTCAATCAGGGACATGTTGAAAATGTCAGTGAAGACACCTGCCAGTTGGTCAGCACATGCCCGGAGCACCCGTCCTGGTAATCCGTCTGGCCCAGCGGCTTTGTGAATGTTGACCTGTTTAAAGGTCTTACTCACATCGGCTACGGAAAGCGTGATCACACAGTCGTCCAGAACAGCTGATGCTCTCATGCATGCCTCGGTGTTGCTTGTCTTGAAGTGAGCATAGCTCTTCTGGTAGGCTCGTGTCACTGGGCAGCTCATGGCTGTGCTTCCCTTTGTAGTCTGTAATAGTTTGCAGGCCCTGCCACATCTGACAAGCATCAGAGCCGGTGTAGTACAATTCAATCTTAGTCCTGTATTGGCACTTTGCCTGTTTGATGGTTCGTCGGAGGGCATAGCAGGATTTCTTATAAGCTTCCGGGTTAGAGTCCCGCACCTTGAAAGCGGCAGCTCTACCCTTTAGCTCAGTGCGAATGTTGCCTATAATCCATGGCTTCTGGTTGGGGTATGTACGTACAGTCACTGTGGGGACGACGTCCTCGATGCACTTATTGATGATGCCAGTGACTGATATGGTGTATTCCTCAATGTCATTGGAAGAATCCCGGAACATATTCCAGTCTGTGCTAGCAAAACTGTCCTGTAGTTTAGCATCTGCTTCATCTGACCACTTTTGTGTAGACCGAGTCACTGGTGCTTCCTGCTTTCATTTTTGCTTTTAAGCAGAATTATGATCAGATTTGCCAAATGGAGGGCGAGGGATAGCTTTGTACGCATCTCTGTGTGTGGAGTAAAGGTGATTTAGAAATATTTTCCCTCTGGTTGCGCATTTAACATGCTGATAGTAATTAGGTAAAACTGATTTAAGTTTCCCTGCATTAAAGTCCCTGGCCACTAGGAGCGCCGCCTCTGGGTGTGCGGTTTCCTGTTTGCTTATTTCCTTATACAGCTGACTGAGTGCGGTCTTAGTGCACTTATCATGAGATACTCTACTTCAGGCAAGCAAAATCTAGAGACTTCCTTAGATTTTGTGCACCAGCTGTTGTTTACAAATATACGACATTACAGTTCTTGATGTCCCGTCGGTAGGATATTTGTGATCGTACCTTGTCTAATTTATTGTCCAATGATTGTACATTGGCAAGTAATATTGATGGTAAGGGCAATACTCCCGTCAGCGGATCCTTATAAGGCACCCCAACCTGTGTCCTCTATACCTGCGTCTATTTCTCTTACCAATGACTGGGATTTCGGCCTTGTCGGGTGTCTGAAGTACATCTTGTGCATCCTGCTTGTTGAAGAAAAAATCTTAGTCTAATCGGAGGTGTGTGATCTGTCCTGATATCCAGAAGCTCTTTTTGCCGTAAGATACGGTGGAAGAAACATTTTGTACAAAATAAGTTACAAATATCGCAAAGAAAAAACACATAACAGCACAATTGGTTAGGCGCCCGTAAAACGGCTGCCATTTCTTCCGGCGCCATTTTATTCACGTCATTCTTAGCTAAATGGTATAGTCGTTGTGCATTCTCAATGGACATTGTTAAAAACCTCTTTGGGCTAGCCAACATCCGGTGAAATTGCAGAGCACGAAATTCAAAATACAACATTCGTAATATTAAACATTCATGAACGTACAAGTGTCCTACATAATTTATAAGCTTAACTTCTTGTTAAACCATGCTGCTTTGTCAGATTTCAAAAAGGCTTTATGGCGAAAGCATACCATGCGATTATCTGAGGACAGCGCCCCGCGTACAAAAGCATTACAAACATTTTCCAAACAAGCAGAGGCGTCACGAAAGTCAGAAATAGCGATAAAATAAATCATTCACCTTTGAAGATCTTCCTCTGTTTGCAATCCCAAGGGTCCCAGCTACATCACAAATGGTCCATTTGTTCGATAAAGTCCTTCTTTACATCCCAAAAAAGTTGGCGCGTTTGATTCAGTAATCCACCTGCTTCCCTCGTTCAAAATGCATACAAGGGAATCCCAAAAGTTACCAATAAACTTCATCCAAACAAGTCAAACAATGTTTCTAATCAATCCTCAGGTACCCTAATATGTAAATAAACGATCAAATGTAATGTAGTATACATTATGTTAGTATGGGTATTCGAACACAGCTTCTGACTGGTTTTCTGATCCACGCCCCTACCTTTCTTTAAGGTACAGAATCTGTGACCAATAGATGCATATCTGTATTCCCAGACATGTGAAATGTATAGATTTGGGCCTAATGAATAGATTTGGGCCTAATGTATAGATTTGGGCCTTATTTCAATTGACTGATTTCCTTATATGAACTGTAAAGCAGTAAAATCATTGAAATTGCTGCATGTTGCGTTAATGTTTTTGTTCAGTGTACATGCTACTCTGAAGAATGTGGTAAAGGCATTAGAAGCTGTAAACCTTAAGTACAAACTCTACAGTACCACGACTGCTGGGTTATGACTGGGATGTGACCAAGAATAAAAATAATGTCAACACGTATATACGCATTTTACCAACTCCTTTTGGCATCCCAATAAACAAGCTAACAGTCAATATTCTCTATTAAAGTTTATATTTTTATTTGACCAAACCACAAATGTATAACACAACACTAAAGTGAATTGAAAACCCTGTCCACAGGTACATAACACACAATGATAACCTACATACAACAGCCGGCTGCTCAGCTTAGACAGCATACAGTGTGGGGCAGGAAACATCTCTATCACCTATCTCCAGTGGATTCTGCTTCTAAAAGAGAGAGAGAGAGAGACTGCTGCTGCAGATATGAGACTCTAGTCTAATGTTTATACAACTGCAACAACGTTGTAGACAAGTATACAGAGCATGGGCTACTAGCTTTGGATTCAGGTCCATTTCAGAACAGCAGACATTCGTGGTGAATCACAGCAAATCACATCTTTGTCAGTGGGATGGAGGTGGTATGTACAGGTCTAGGACACTCTATCTCCATCCCCTGGTTCATCCCCTGTCCCAGTTCCTATACCATCCCCATCCCCATCCCCTGGTTCAGCCCCTGTCCCAGTTCCTATACCATCCCCATCCCCTGTCCCAGTTCCTATACCATCCCCATCCCCTGTCCCAGTTCCTATACCATCCCCATCCCCTGTCTCAGTTCCTATACCATCCCCATCCCCTGTCTCAGTTCCTATACCATCCCCATCCCCTGGTTCAGCCCCTGTCCCAGTTCCTATACCATCCCCATCCCCTGGTTCAGCCCCTGTCCCAGTTCCTATACCATCCCTATCCCCTGTCCCAGTTCCTATACCATCCCCATCCCCTGGTTCAGCCCCCGTCCCAGTTCCTATACCATCTCCATCCCCTGGTTCAGCCCCTGTCCCAGTTCCTATACCATCCCCATCCCCTGGTTCAGCCCCTGCCCCAGTTCCTATACCATCCCCATCTCCATCCCCTGGTTCAGCCCCTGTCCCAGTTCCTATACCATCCCCATCCCCTGGTTCAGCCCCTGTCCCAGTTCCTATACCATCCCCATCCCCTGGTTCAGCCCCTGCCCCAGTTCCTATACCATCCCCATCCCCTGGTTCAGCCCCTGCCCCAGTTCCTATACCATCCCCATCCCCTGGTTCAGCCCCTGTCCCAGTTCCTATACCATCCCCATCCCCTGTCCCAGTTCCTATACCATCCCCATCCCCTGGTTCAGCCCCTGTCCCAGTTCCTATACCATCCCCATCCCCTGGTTCAGCCCCTGTCCCAGTTCCTATACCATCCCCTATCCCCCTGTCCCAGTTCCTATACCATCCCCATCCCCTGGTTCAGCCCCTGTCCCAGTTCCTATACCATCCCCATCTCCTGGTTCAGCCCCTGTCCCAGTTCCTATACCATCCCCATCCCCTGGTTCATCCCCTGTCCCAGTTCCTATACCATCCCCATCCCCTGGTTCAGCCCCTGTCCCAGTTCCTATACCATCTCCATCCCCTGGTTCATCCCCTGTCCCAGTTCCTATGCCATCCCCATCCCCTGGTTCAGCCCCTGTCCCAGTTCCTATACCATCCCCATCCCCTGTCCCAGTTCCTATACCATCCCCATCCCCTGTCCCAGTTCCTATACCATCCCCATCCCCTGGTTCAGCCCCTGTCCCAGTTGCTATACCATCCCCATCTCCATCCCCTGGTTCAGCCCCTGTCCCAGTTCCTATACCATCCCCATCCCCTGGTTCAGCCCCTGCCCCAGTTCCTATACCATCCCCATCTCCATCCCCTGGTTCAGCCCCTGTCCCAGTTCCTATACCATCCCCATCCCCTGGTTCAGCCCCTGCACCCAGTTCCTATACCATCCCCATCTCCATCCCCTGGTTCAGCCCCTGTCCCAGTTCCTATACCATCCCCATCCCCTGGTTCAGCCCCTGTCCCAGTTCCTATACCATCCCCATCTCTATCCCCTGGTTCAGCCCCTGTCCCAGTTCCTATACCATCCCCATCCCTATCCCCTGGTTCAGCCCCTGTCCCAGTTCCTATACCATCCCCATCCCCTGGTTCAGCCCCTGTCCCAGTTCCTATACCATCCCCATCCTTATCCCCTGGTTCAGCCTCTGTCCCAGTTCCTATACCATCCCCATCCCCTGGTTCAGCCCCTGTCCCAGTTCCTATACCATCCCCATCCCCATCCCCATCCCCTGGTTCAGCCCCTGTCCCAGTTCCTATACCATCCCCATCCCTATCCCCTGGTTCAGCCCCTGTCCCAGTTCCTATACCATCCCCATCCCCTGGTTCAGTCCCTGTCCCAGTTCCTATACCATCCCCATCCCCTGTCCCAGTTCCTATACCATCCCCATCCCCTGTCCCAGTTCCTATACCATCCCCATCCCCTGTCCCAGTTCCTATACCATCCCCATCCCCTGTCCCAGTTCCTATACCATCCCCATCCCCTGTCTCAGTTCCTATACCATCCCCATCCCCTGTCCCAGTTCCTATACCATCCCCATCCCCTGGTTCAGCCCCTGCCCCAGTTCCTATACCATCCCCATCCCCAGTCCCAGTTCCTATACCATCCCCTCCCCTGTCCCAGTTCCTATACCATCCCCATCCCCTGTCCCAGTTCCTATACCATCCCCATCCCCTGTCCCAGTTCCTATACCATCCCCTCCCCTGTCCCAGTTCCTATACCATCCCCATCCCCTGTCCCAGTTCCTATACCATCCCCTCCCTGTCCCAGTTCCTATACCATCCCCATCCCCTGTCCCAGTTCCTATACCATCCCCATCCCCTGTCTCAGTTCCTATACCATCCCCATCCCCTGGTTCAGCCCCTGCCCCAGTTCCTATACCATCCCCATCCCCTGTCTCAGTTCCTATACCATCCCCATCCCCTGGTTCAGCCCCCCATCCCCCAGTTCCTATACCATCCCCATCCCCTGTCTCAGTTCCTATACCATCCCCATCCCCTGTCTCCCCAGTTCCTATACCATCCCCATCCCCTGGTTCAGCCCCTGCCCCAGTTCCTATACCATCCCCATCCCCTGTCCCAGTTCCTATACCATCCCCATCCCCTGGTTCAGCCCCTGCCCCAGTTCCTATACCATCCCCATCCCCTGTCCCAGTTCCTATACCATCCCCATCCCCTGGTTCAGCCCCTGCCCCAGTTCCTATACCATCCCCATCCCCTGTCCCAGTTCCTATACCATCCCCTCCCCTGTCCCAGTTCCTATACCATCCCCATCCCCTGTCCCAGTTCCTATACCATCCCCTCCCCTGTCCCAGTTCCTATACCATCCCCATCCCCTGTCCCAGTTCCTATACCATCCCCATCCCCTGTCCCAGTTCCTATACCATCCCCATCCCCTGTCCCAGTTCCTATACCATCCCCATCCCCTGTCTCAGTTCCTATACCATCCCCATCCCCTGTCCCAGTTCCTATACCATCCCCATCCCCAGTCCCAGTTCCTATACCATCCCCATCCCCTGGTTCAGCCCCTGTCCCAGTTCCTATACCATCCTCATCCCCTGGTCTTTTTCCTGCCTCTGGTTTGGCTCCTGTTCCCCAGGGGACAGGGGCTGAACTCTTCTCCAGCTGCCATAGGGAGTCCCCCAGATCAGGACTGATCCGCTGCACCACCATGTCATAGGCCATCCACGTCAGTAACACTGGGAAACCACAGGGGAGACAAGAGGGACATGGCTGTCAGAGTCAGACAGTAGTGGGCCATACTAAGTATGATTTAAAACACATGGCAGAATTTGTATTGAATTACACACACCCATTATCTTTTCTAAATGCAATTTTTAAAAAAAGGGTGGGTAGTAAATGAAATATGGCAGTAGAGTTAGGAATTGTCAAAGTAAAAAGACAGTGTCAGCTATTTTTTCTAAGAATAGCACTGGCTACATCACACAGATGCTTAATAACGCTTGCTACCATACCTGATATATTTGCCACGTCTTTAATCATTCTCTTCTAAATCCTTGATAAACTCCATCATCTCTTCCCCTGCCACAGTCATCGCCCCAGCCATCTACAACCCCCATATATTCTCATCAAGATTCGAATAACTAACATTAGCTAGTTAATAGCTAGTTAATTAGCTAGCTAACATTAATGGTTCCAACCAACACTGTAAATTATTAATGAATGTATCTCCATCCCCTGGTTCAGCCCCTGTCCCAGTTCCTATACCATCCCCATCCCCTGGTTCAGCCCCTGTCCCAGTTCCTATACCATCCATCCCCATCTCTATCCCCTGGTTCAGCCCCTGTCCCAGTTCCTATACCATCCCCATCCCTATCCCCTGGTTCAGCCCCCCATGTCCCAGTTCCTATACCATCCCCATCCCCTGGTTCAGCCCCTGTCCCAGTTCCTATACCATCCCCATCCTTATCCCCTGGTTCAGCCTCTGTCCCAGTTCCTATACCATCCCCATCCCCTGGTTCAGCCCCTGTCCCAGTTCCTATACCATCCCCATCCCCATCCCCATCCCCTGGTTCAGCCCCTGTCCCAGTTCCTATACCATCCCCATCCCTATCCCCTGGTTCAGCCCCCCTGTCCCAGTTCCTATACCATCCCCATCCCCTGGTTCAGTCCCTGTCCCAGTTCCTATACCATCCCCATCCCCTGTCCCAGTTCCTATACCATCCCCATCCCCTGTCCCAGTTCCTATACCATCCCCATCCCCTGTCCCAGTTCCTATACCATCCCCATCCCCTGTCCCAGTTCCTATACCATCCCCATCCCCTGTCTCAGTTCCTATACCATCCCCATCCCCTGTCCCAGTTCCTATACCATCCCCATCCCCTGGTTCAGCCCCTGCCCCAGTTCCTATACCATCCCCATCCCCAGTCCCAGTTCCTATACCATCCCCATCCCCTGTCCCAGTTCCTATACCATCCCCATCCCCTGTCCCAGTTCCTATACCATCCCCATCCCCTGTCCCAGTTCCTATACCATCCCCTCCCCTGTCCCAGTTCCTATACCATCCCCATCCCCTGTCCCAGTTCCTATACCATCCCCTCCCCTGTCCCAGTTCCTATACCATCCCCATCCCCTGTCCCAGTTCCTATACCATCCCCATCCCCTGTCTCAGTTCCTATACCATCCCCATCCCCTGGTTCAGCCCCCATCCCCAGTTCCTATACCATCCCCATCCCCTGTCTCAGTTCCTATACCATCCCCATCCCCTGGTTCAGCCCCTGCCCCAGTTCCTATACCATCCCCATCCCCTGTCTCAGTTCCTATACCATCCCCATCCCCTGTCTCAGTTCCTATACCATCCCCATCCCCTGGTTCAGCCCCTGCCCCAGTTCCTATACCATCCCCATCCCCTGTCCCAGTTCCTATACCATCCCCATCCCCTGGTTCAGCCCCCCCATCCCCAGTTCCTATACCATCCCCATCCCCTGTCCCAGTTCCTATACCATCCCCATCCCCTGGTTCAGCCCCCCTGCCCCAGTTCCTATACCATCCCCATCCCCTGTCCCAGTTCCTATACCATCCCCATCCCCTGTCCCAGTTCCTATACCATCCCCATCCCCTGTCCCAGTTCCTATACCATCCCCTCCCCTGTCCCAGTTCCTATACCATCCCCATCCCCTGTCCCAGTTCCTATACCATCCCCATCCCCTGTCCCAGTTCCTATACCATCCCCATCCCCTGTCTCAGTTCCTATACCATCCCCATCCCCTGTCTCAGTTCCTATACCATCCCCATCCCCTGTCCCAGTTCCTATACCATCCCCATCCATCCCCATCCCAGTCCCAGTTCCTATACCATCCCCATCCCCTGGTTCAGCCCCTGTCCCAGTTCCTATACCATCCTCATCCCCTGGTCTTTTTCCTGCCTCTGGTTTGGCTCCTGTTCCCCAGGGGACAGGGGCTGAACTCTTCTCCAGCTGCCATAGGGAGTCCCCCAGATCAGGACTGATCCGCTGCACCACCATGTCATAGGCCATCCACGTCAGTAACACTGGGAAACCACAGGGGAGACAAGAGGGACATGGCTGTCAGAGTCAGACAGTAGTGGGCCATACTAAGTATGATTTAAAACACATGGCAGAATTTGTATTGAATTACACACACCCATTATCTTTTCTAAATGCAATTTAAAAAAAAGGGTGGGTAGTAAATGAAATATGGCAGTAGAGTTAGGAATTGTCAAAGTAAAAAGACAGTGTCAGCTATTTTTTCTAAGAATAGCACTGGCTACATCACACAGATGCTTAATAACGCTTGCTACCATACCTGATATATTTGCCACGTCTTTAATCATTCTCTCTAAATCCTTGATAAACTCCATCATCTCTTCGCCACAGTCATCGCCACAGCCATCTACAACCCCCCATATATTCTCATCAAGATTCGAATAACTAACATTAGCTAGTTAATAGCTAGTTAATTAGCTAGCTAACATTAATGGTTCCAACCAACACTGTAAATTATTAATGAATGTACCTAACTGATTGTGATAAATATGTATATGGTAAATAAGCATAAGGTATGGACGTGGATGAACTGGTTTATACATTTTCAAATCCGTTTTATTTTTGTGACATTTGATTGACAGGTTCACGCAGCTAGCTAAATTCATCATTAGAACCATAGGATTGTATGGTTATAAGATGAACTTAGCCTTAAGACGCATTGGGAAACCGGGCCCAGCAAAACGGATGAAAGACTGTGGCGGTATAGTGAGAACAGGGACATCTAGTGGTCAAAACGTGGTACTTTCACACTACTTGATGGTAAATAACGCAAGTGATTTCACAGAGAATACATTATATAGTATGGAGAAGCTATATTCCAAGCCGCAGCTTCATAATACTTGTCAAACATAGAGAACTTGTACTGTTTATTGGTTGTTGGGGTTGGGGCTTTTTTAAAATCATTTTGGGGGATTCCTAATACTCATTGGTAGGAAGAAGTTTGGTCCAAATTTGGTTGTTAGAACTATATTTATTTGATATTACCTGAATCCTATAAATTAAAATAACCAATTTGGGAGCAATAAAATAGCTTTATTTCCTCCGAGATCAAAATAGATTTCAACTAAATAATTTTTCAGGAATGCCAACCTTACCTGTTTCTAACTACAGAAACCATTTCAGAACAATCTGAGATGGTGGGTGTCATGGCTTGCTGAAGTGACATGGAATGACTCATATACTGTATGTGTAACAGTTTTGCTTCCTCACCTCACCCCTACCTGGGCTCAAACCATGGACCCTCTACACACATCAACAACTGCCTCCCACGAAGCATAGTTATCCATTGCTCCACAAAAGCAGAGCAAGAAACAACTACTTCAAGGTTTCAGAACGAGTGACGTCACCGATTGAAACACTATTAGTGTGCACCCCACTAACTAGCTAACCATTTCACACCGGTTGCATATGCAATTGCCAAATGTTTTAACATTTGTCAAACAGTTATTCCATTAAATGTGAGATATTTTGGCCTTACTACTGTTATTTTCAGTGTTCGCTTTATCCAGAAACCCTGCTTTTTCAGGGACTCCCTGAAACTTATCTGAGGCCCCTGGGGGTCCCATAGGGGGTCCAGACTTGTTGTGCAAATCACTGGCTATAGGAAGTTGTTTGTATGGCTGAATAGTGCAACATTCTGTGGTCTGTTTCAATACCCAGGAGAAAAGCCTGTAAGGTCAAGGTGAAGGTTCAATGTCCACTAGACTAGAACACACAGTCCTGTTTTTGTTTTTTCAAACAAGCAGAGAAATACGCTACTTCTGTGCTCACTGGGGCTATTGTGGCATTTCCTTTCCTACACTATGAGTTTTAGACCATAGCAGCACTTCCTACTTTGGCACTCTCATTGTCGATAGAAGTTGTTGTTCTGCGAAATGGCAGCCACTAAAGGCTTCTCTGAACTTTGAATCCACAGGTTCACCAACTTGCAACTCCCACTCCAAACCAACTTGCAACTCCCACTCCAAACCAACTTGCAACTCCCACTCCAAACCAATTTGTAACTCCCACTCCAAACCAACTTGTAACTCCCACTCCAAACTCCCACTCCAAACCAACTTGCAACTCCCACTCCAAACCAACTTGCAACTCCCACTCCAAACCAACTTGCAACTCCCACTCCACTCCAAACCAACTTGTAACTCCCACTCCAAACCAACTTGCAACTCCCACTCCAAACCAACTTGCAACTCCCACTCCAAACCAATTTGTAACTCCCACTCCAAACCAACTTGTAACTCCCACTCCAAACCAACTTGCAACTCCCACTCCAAACCAACTTGCAACTCCCACTCCAAACCAACTTGCAACTCCCACTCCAAACCAACTTGTAACTCCCACTCCAAACCAACTTGTAACTCCCACTCCAAACCAACTTGCAACTCCCACTCCAAACCAACTTGCAACTCCCACTCCAAACCAACTTGTAACTTCCACTCCAAACCAACTTGTAACTCCCACTCCAAACCAACTTGTAACTCCCACTCCAAACCAACTTGCAACTCCCACTCCAAACCAACTTGCAACTCCCACTCCAAACCAACTTGCAACTCCCACTCCAAACCAACTTGTAACTCCCACTCCAAACCAACTTGCAACTCCCACTCCACTCCAAACCAATTTGCAACTCCCACTCCAAACCAACTTGTAACTCCCACTCCAAACCAACTTGCAACTCCCACTCCAAACCAACTTGCAACTCCCACTCCAAACCAACTTGCAACTCCCACTCCAAACCAACTTGCAACTCCCACTCCAAACCAACTTGTAACTCCCACTCCAAACCAACTTGCAACTCCCACTCCAAACCAACTTGTAACTCCCACTCCAAACCAACTTGCAACTCCCACTCCAAACCAACTTGCAACTCCCACTCCAAACCAACTTGCAACTCCCACTCCAAACCAACTTGTAACTCCCACTCCAAACCAACTTGCAACTCCCACTCCACTCCAAACCAATTTGCAACTCCCACTCCAAACCAACTTGTAACTCCCACTCCAAACCAACTTGCAACTCCCACTCCAAACCAACTTGTAACTCCCACTCCAAACCAACTTGCAACTCCCACTCCAAACCAACGTGTAACTCCCACTCCAAACCAACTTGTAACTCCCACTCTAAACCAACTTGCAACTCCCACTCCAAACCAACTTGCAACTCCCACTCCAAACCAACTTGCAACTCCCACTCCAAACCAACTTGCAACTCCCACTCCAAACCAACTTGCAACTCCCACTCCACTCCAAACCAACTTGCAACTCCCACTCCAAACCAACTTGCAACTCCCACTCCAAACCAACTTGCAACTCCCACTCCAAACCAACTTGCAACTCCCACTCCAAACCAACTTGTAACTCCCACTCCAAACCAACTTGCAACTCCCACTCCAAACCAACTTGCAACTCCCAAAACCAACTTGCAACTCCCACTCCAAACCAACTTGCAACTCCCACTCCAAACCAACTTGCAACTCCCACTCCAAACCAACATGCAACTCCCACTCCAAACCAACTTGCAACTCCCACTCCAAACCAACTTGCAACTCCCACTCCAAACCAACTTGCAACTCCCACTCCAAACCAACTTGCAACTCCCACTCCAAATCAACTTGCAACTCCCACTCCAAACCAACTTGTAACTCCACCTCCAAACCAACTTGTAACTCCCACTCCAAACCAACTTGCAACTCCCACTCCAAACC
The DNA here is from genome assembly GCF_034236695.1 of Oncorhynchus nerka. Classification (NCBI taxonomy): domain Eukaryota; kingdom Metazoa; phylum Chordata; class Actinopteri; order Salmoniformes; family Salmonidae; genus Oncorhynchus; species Oncorhynchus nerka. The sequence continues at coordinate 20,244,088 of NC_088400.1, forward strand.
AACTTGCAACTCCCACTCCAAACCAACTTGTAACTCCCACTCCAAACCAACTTGCAACTCCCACTCCAAACCAACTTGCAACTCCCACTCCAAACCAACTTGCAACTCCCACTCCAAACCAACTTGCAACTCCCACTCCAAACCAACTTGCAACTCCCACTCCAAACCAACTTGTAACTCCCACTCCAAACCAACTTGTAACTCCCACTCCAAACCAACTTGCAACTCCCACTCCAAACCAACTTGCAACTCCCACTCCAAACCAACTTGCAACTCCCACTCCAAACCAACTTGCAACTCCCACTCCAAACCAACTTGCAACTCCCACTCCAAACCAACATGCAACTCCCACTCCAAACCAACTTGCAACTCCCACTCCAAACCAACTTGCAACTCCCACTCCAAACCAACTTGCAACTCCCACTCCAAACCAACTTGTAACTCCACCTCCAAACCAACTTGTAACTCCCACTCCAAACCAACTTGCAACTCCCACTCCAAACCAACTTGCAACTCCCACTCCAAACCAACTTGTAACTCCCACTCCAAACCAACTTGCAACTCCCACTCCAAACCAACTTGTAACTCCCACTCCAAACCAACTTGTAACTCCCACTCCAAACCAACTTGCAACTCCCACTCCAAACCAACTTGCAACTCCCACTCCAAACCAACTTGCAACTCCCACTCCAAACCAACTTCCAACTCCCACTCCAAACCAACGTGCAACTCCCACTCCAAACCAACCTGCAACTCCCACTCCAAACCAACTTGCAACTCCCACTCCAAACCAACTTGCAACTCCCACTCCAAACCAACTTCCAACTCCCACTCCAAACCAACTTCCAACTCCCACTCCAAAACAATCGATTCCTCGACTCCTTGCCGACTCCCATTTATGTGTGTCAAGCTTCTCGACTCGGTATTTTTGCAACGGAGGAAAGTTTTCGTAGGCTACTTCCGAGGTCACAAACTCTCATGTATTTCACAGCAAAGAAAGAGCCAGCGAGAGAGAGGGAGACTTGAGATAGGGGAGGGGTACAGTCAGGCATGTTGGCCACCAGGCAGACAGTTAGAACTGCATCGGTAATCAAAATATGTATAGGCTATGGCAGTGCTGTATTTTATACTTTTGGTGAATTTACGAGGCAGATTACCAAAGATATAGCCGACTGTCTGCCTGCCCTGATCCACTCTCTCCCTCGCCTGCACTTTCTCTTCGCTATGAAAAACGCTAATGTGTGTTTGGTCTTCGGTCCGCTGCGTGTAGAAAATATCGGCCTACTTCTTAGGCTGGCTGTTGATGTCTTAGGCAGTGGCGGTTCTAGCACCATTCTGCACCAACTGCAATTTGTATTCAGACATTTGGAACAACACAAATAAATAATCATAACATTTAAAAAATATATACAAAAATAAGACTCATAAATATAAAAAAGTAACAAAGTCAAATATAAACGAATTTTTGTTTTTGTGCACTCGAGCATCAATACATTACTCATCCCCCAACACTGTCAACCAAGAGTCCAGACTAAACCAATTCACCTTGCTGGTGTGCAGACTGGTTTTATATTATTCTTAACGATTTAGCACAAACCAGAAAAAAATGCAACAATATGTCCGTGAAACTATATATTCACAGTATTGTGAATTAATTGTGGTTTATTTGGTAGCATGTCATAGTGTGACTCATTTGACTAATTGCAGTAGTACTGTACAGAATTAGAGGTGCACTATTTGATAGATTCCCCTGCTCACCCTACCTCGGGATCTCAAGCAGCAGCTTGAATCTGCAGGATGGGGGGGTCTTGTTATTAGGAAGGATGTCTACCATGGATAGCTAAAATAATTATTATGATCACACTTCATCAATTTAAATATTATGGGGACACCTATACATTTGGCAGTCCAGCACGAGTTATTAGTGTAGCGTATTATTGTCTTGACATGACATTGAAATATCTTCACGCCTAGAATACAAACCTCCAGCCTTCCGTCATAAGAGTCAATTGCATTTGAAAATAAAGAATTACAGGGGGACGGTTTGGGAAAACGAATCCTGTGTGAATCGTCCTTAGAAATACCCACATGCCTGAATAATAATTGCATAACCAACGTCTGTAGTAATACACGTCCGAATAGGGCTATAACATGGAAAATAACAGGTTGAACCATTTAGAATGCGCCCCATAATCCCATGGGATCCGTCGTGGGTGCACACAGCATAAATATGACATAAACAATTATAGTTCCTACACATCACATTCTATATGCAAACCAAATAGGTTGTTATAGGTTAAGTTGATAAGCAAATTGGCAGCATCATGCTCATGTTAGTCTTCCTAGTATGACTCTGAAATAATGAGGTGGCGTGTACGTGTGCTCGCATCCGTTTCAGCGTGTTTGGGAGTCTTCTACTCCAAAAACCATGGAATCGTGCACCACTAGGGGTTGGTTACGGTTAGCGTTTGTTAAACATAATAAATAAATTGTAGAAATGGGCGGGGCTTTGTGACTGTGGTATATAAACTAGTGACGGGGGGTTGAGCAGATGCCGCGTTTAAGTACTAGTCGGAACTAGGAAACTCTGAATTTACTGACTCGCAAACTGTTGGATCGCGTCGCGTGTATAACTAGGCTACAACCATTTAGCGAGTTGAACATTTCAGAATTTCCTAGTTTCGACTAATGCGTGAACGCGACAAGACAGACCTGTGCGAGCGGCCTGTTGCTACTCACTACGTAGACAGTTTAAACTCTGTACTGTCTGACGTAGGTGTCGTTTGCCTGCTAGTGGCTTTCACTGTAAAAACATGGCGAGGTTTAGCGAGCATGGGATTCGCCTCAGTTCCGTAAGTATTTTTCAAATAAGTTATTTATTGTGTGTTGTTAGCTATTTCGTTTGTAATTTGCATTCGTTCTTATATGCTAGATGTGTTGTTGACGTTTTGTTTTTATTATAAAGGAAAATAGTAAATATCGAAGTTGTTTTTTTGCAGATGAGTCCGTCCTTCCTGAATAGTAATTCAACAAGTCATACGTGGCCTTTCAGCGCAGTTGCAGAACTAATAGGTAACAACAGTCAACTTTCATTTTGATATTCTGTGTTTTCATTTCCCCTTCCGCTGAAGGCAGGAAAGTTGCAAATGTTTGTGCCTAAAAATGTACTGGTGGCATGGCTTCCGCATAATAAAATACAATAGACGCCTTGTCTGTGTGTGTGTGTTGCCCGCACTTCATCGACAGTCTTACCATCCACCTGTTCTTTTCTCATCTCAATATGTGTCACATGTGACAGTATAAGTTATACTTTAGTTATAACATGTTAGTATATTCAAATGAAGTTCCATATTTTACAGAGGAGAAAATGTTATGCCTACAGTAACTTCATTATGACGTCGCTTGCCAGGCATTCACAAGTTTTCTTTAGGTGGAATTTAGTTCCTCATTCATATCAACGCAGTAACACTACTTGCGATGCGGGTCAAATATGTTTTATATTCATGTTCGTTGTTTATTCTCATCTAAATGCTGTATATGTTTCAAGTTGTCAGAGTTGAGAAGCCTCCGCTCTGTGCATGCATAGGCCCTGGAAGTAAGGGTGCTGATCGAGAGTACTTCAGCAACCCCTGAAAAATCTGAATTAAAAAATATATCTATATATTTTTATTATTATTATTTTAATGTAGTGCACTGGGCCTTTAATAGTCCTCTATTAGGGGACAATCTGCAGCTTGGGCAAACCCCAGCAACAAAAAAATTGCAGCACCTCCACCCCTAAACTACTTCCCGCAGCTATGTGTGCATGATTATTGGTTGGAATAGACCAGTTGGTTCGTGCCGTGTGCATTGTCCGTTGGTCACCTTCAAATTTGTGAAAGCCTCTGCGATTTGCATACTTGGAATAACCCCGAGTGTGGTGCACACTGTAGACTTGCATTTGGATAAGATACGCAGTGCTTGACTTGGGCAGGAACTCACCTTAGCTGAGTACCAGCACCCTAAATGTTCTACTACTTGAGCTCCTGTTCCCCTTACAGAATATTAACTAAAAAGTATTGTGGAGCTCCTGCACCTAAATATAAACAGTACCTGCACCCAACTTAAGTACCAGCACCTATTTTAGTCCAAGTCAAGCACTGAAGATACATACTGGGCGCGTTCGTACATACTGGGCGCGTTCGAGCAGATCACTTTTGTCAAGGTGGTGACCTTACAACGTGTGTTGCATTATGAGGATAAAAATGGTCCGACTTGACAACTGCATGAGCTTTACAAAAACCATTTGATCAAAGGTCATGAAGTTTAGACTCTAGTCGACTGCAAATTTCTGAAGTTGCTATTCACCAACTTCATCCTGCAGCCATCACTGCATTGTGGGAGGCTGTCAACCAATCGTTAGGGTGCATTTGTTTGACCCACGTGAACGTGACCAAAGATGTGACTAAAACAGAAACCAACCTTTCTGCAGTTCATGTATAATTGAAGGTGATATTTGAGGCTCTCTTTCACCAATTGATAGTACAATGTACACGCATATTTACAACGTGTGACTGTGTGATATGGGCTTGGAGACATGTTTATTTTGCCATTAAAAATACACTTTTATAAACAATGGCAACACTGCCATGTTGCACTGAGCCTTCCTGTTGGAAAACCACATTCATGTCCGGATTTCGGCTGTTGCAGATGCACCTCCCCCGACTTCACTCCTGGACTCAAACAAGACCATTGTTTTGTAACTTTGTTTAAAGGCCCAATGCAGTCATTTTATATCAATATCAAATCCTTTCTGGGTAACAGTACCTTACTGTAATAGATTTCCATTCAAATGGTCAAAATAGCTTTTTAGAATTTTGCTAGGACTGTGTGGTAGTGAAAACTGAAAACTAGCTGTTATTGGCAGAGGTTTGGAGCTCAATTTGTTATTGGTCTATTAACGAATTTACCGCATGGTGATGTCACCATGGAAAGCCTAAACTCCAGCCCATGCAAACCTACTGATTAGAATGTCCCGTGTAGATTTCATTTTCAAACAGCAACTATCAGGAAATAAAACTGATCAAGTTTTTTAACACTTACAGTGTTAGTTTCCTCAACTGTTGTACAATATGATATAAAACACAGGACATCGTTTGGAAATGTGGGGTACTGGGGTCACAAGGGACCACTTTTACATTATGCAGGATAAGTTGGTCAACTGATTTTAATAATTACAGTACACCCCCTGTCTAGACACAGTTACTGTGAAGCACTGTGTGACTTTTTCAACTTGTTCTACAATAGTTTTTACAACCATTTTTCATGTAAAAAGGGCTTTATAAATTCATTTAATGATTGATTGACTGACTTTGTGCTGTGTAGATAATGCGTCAGACCCGGGTGTGACAGCCAGGCAGATCTGGGTAGATGTGGTGGAGGAACAGCAACAGCTCTGTCTGGCCTTCACTGACAACGGCAGCGGCATGACCCCCAACAAACTGCACAAAATGCTCAGGTGAGAAACACAGGCTTACGTACGTTTGGCTACACACACACTGCTGTTTGATCATCCATGTTGCAGCCTCTACACACACACACACACACACTGCTATGTGAAAGGTTATACTGTAATTACCCATACATAAACAACTGAGTTGAATTACTAACATTTTGTCTTTGTTCCACACCCTTTTTTTTCTCACTTATGCGACATGCCCACTCTCTCTCACGTAAACCCGTGAACACACAATCGCTCTCTTTTCTCCCCCTCATTCTCACATACACACAAACACACATCCTACACACAAACTATCTCTCTGCACACAAATACAGACCCACTTCTCTCACTTCCACACCAATACACACACGTCTCCAACTAACGCTGCAATCTCACCCCACTCTTTCTCTTTGTCTGTTCAGTTTTGGTTTCACAGAGAAAGGGTCTGGTAAGGGCAGCCACCAGGCCATCGGTGTCTATGGAAACGGCTTTAAGTCTGGCTCCATGCGTCTGGGTCGTGACGCTCTGATCTTCACTAAGAACGGAGGCTGTCTGACTGTCGGCATGCTGTCCCAGAGCTACCTACAGGCTATAAAGGCACAGGCTGTCATCGTCCCCATAGTGCCCTTCAACCAACAGACCAATATCCTTACACAGAGAGAGATAGGACCCAATGCAGTATCATTGATGCTTTGGAAATGTTTCCTAAATGTTTGTCATGCCAATAAAGCAATTTAATTTGAGAGAGAGGAAGACTGACAGAGAGGAAGACAGACAGAGAGGAAGACAGACAGAGAGGAAGACTGACAGAGAGGAAGACTGACAGAGAGGAAGAGAGACAGAGAGGAAGACTGACAGAGAGGAAGACAGACAGAGAGGAAGACAGACAGATAGGAAGACTGACAGAGAGGAAGACAGACAGAGGAAGACAAGAGTACATGCATGTGTGTGTTCGAAGGATTGATTGAAAAACTGTGTGTGTGCGTCCGTGTGCTTGCCTGTATGTGTATCCTGGTTGCTCTCCTTAACTATGTCTTACAGGTGCTGGTAGTGACTGAGGACTCTGAGGCCAGTCTGAATGCCATCCTGACCCACTCTCTGATCCACACTCAGAAGGAGCTGCTACAGCACTTTGACTCCATCCTCTCCAAGAAGGGCACTAAGATCCTCATCTGGAACATACGCAGGTCAGGAAACACACCCACGTAATCGCTGTGAGATGGCTAGCTAGTTTGCGGTGCGAGCTATTAGTGTTTCCAACGATGACGTCTCTCGCTCTGAGACCTCAAAATAGAAGTTTCCTTTGCTCTGCAAGGGCCGCTGCTTTTGCGGAGCGATAGGTAATGGATGCTTTGAGGGTGACTGTTGTCAATGTTTTCAAAGGGTCCCTGATTCGAGTCCAGGTTGGGGCAAGGAGAGGGACGGAAGCAAAACTGTTACACACAAACACATTCTGCTTATTTGTTAGTAATGACACAGTATTGGGTATCATCTCTGATAGCAGAAAGGATCAGTGGCCAATTAATAATTCATTACAGGCAAGTGGGATATTTTATCATTCTTTGAAGAATGAAGCTGACATAAGTAATGAGTTCTACAATATCACGTACAGGAACAAAGATGGTAAGCCGGAGCTGGATTTCGAGACAGATGAGTTTGACATCCGGATGCCAGAGATCCACTCAGAGGAGACCAAGACTAGAGGCAGGAAGAAGAGCTTCCCTGGACCGCAGAGGACTGACCACACCATCCCAGAGATGGACTACTCCCTGAGAGTGAGTGATAAAAAAAGATGAGTGATGATGTGTTACAATGAGAGTGAGTGTTGAGCGAGTGATGAGAGACATGTCAGGGTGGTTAAGAGAAAGTTAACTGTAAACATTTCAGTCACCTTGGAACTCTATTCAACAACTGTATTCGCCAGAGGATTGTGACCTTGAATGCAGCATAGCCAAACAGAGTGATAAAGGAAGGTGAGAAGGTCTGATGGTTTAGAATAGGATTCTCTATAAAGTCTCATTCATTCACATTCTCTCACAGGCCTACCTCAGCATCTTGTACCTGAAGCCTCGGACTCAGATCATCCTGCGACAGAAGAAGGTTCAGACCAAGCTGGTCGCCAAGAGCCTGTCGCAGATTGAGAACGATGTTTATAAACCCCAATTCAATGTATCCTTCTGTAGAACTAGAATCTGTTGGTCCATTCATTTCTATCCAAAAACGATTATTGCGTTTATCAAAGTATTCTGTAAGTAATAGAACTTAACCTTAACATACGTTATCCTAACTTAACTTACATAGCGACGATGCAAAGTACTGTGGTCACTTGTACAGGCTTCAGTCTAGGCGTATGCCCAGAAAACTTAACTTAACCTTAACCATTTCTATCAGAAAGACAGAGTTAAGGTCACCTTTGGGTTCAACCGTAAGAACAAAGACCACTATGGCATCATGATGTACCACAAGAACCGCCTCATCAAGTCCTATGAGAAGGTTGGCTACCAGATCAAGGTACATATTAATTAAAGACTGTAATGTTGAGTTTATCTGTCAACACCTGGGGCCACAAACAAGATATATGATATGAGAGATTGTGTGAGGTTTTGGTGTAATAGTTATACTGTAGACAATAATGTGCGCTCTCTCTCCTTTTAAATCACTCCTCCATCTCTATTCCCTTCTCTCTCCCTCTAAATCTCCATCTCTCACTCCTATATACCTCACCCTCTTCCCACCTCTCCCTCTACTTCTCCTTTACCTCTATATCTCTCTCTTCTTCTTTTTTCCCCCCTCTCCCTGTTTCAGTCGTCAGGTCAGAGGGCAGGGGTTGGGGTTATTGGAGTCATTGAGTGCAACTTCCTGAAGCCGGCTCACAACAAGCAAGACTTTGAATACACCAAAGAGTACAGGTACAACACACACACAAATGAATCAGTATTATCATGAACCAGATGAGCAGATTGACATGCTATTTATAGTTCAGGATGTGAACATCCTCTATATTTGTGTGGTTTGAAACAGGCTGACCCTGTCGTCCCTGGGGCTGAAGCTCAACGACTACTGGAATGAGATGATGGAGAAAAAGGCGAGAGAACGAGAGTTCCTGGCAGCGGAGAAGAAGAATGAAGAGGAAGATGAGGAGGAGGAGGAAGAGGAGGAGTGAGTTTTTATGTTTGTTTAGTTTGATTTATTTTGGATGATTGTTGCTACAGACTGTCAAATATTACCGTGACATCACAGTGCAAGTACAGGGCTAACATGGATGGCTTGTGGTTAAGAAACAGGAAATGAAAAGTGTGATTTGTTTAACTTGTGTGTCCACAACAAAATATGCCTGGTGTGTGTGTATGTGTGCGTGCGTGTGTTTGTACATGTGTGTAGGAGTCCAGTGTGGCTGCAGTGTGAGGACTGTCTGAGGTGGAGGCGTGTCCCAGAAGGCCACTACAGCTCCACCCCTGAACACTGGAGCTGCAGCCAGAACCCCAACACCATGCTCAGGTACCAGTGAGAGACAGAGAGAGAGGGCTCTATTTTAACAAACCTAACCTGGCGTTAGGGCTGGAAAATGTTTTTACATGACGCCTTAGCGCCGCCTTAACGCCAGACAAAAATAGAGCCAAGAGAGAGAGAGATAGCAAGTGTGCATGCATTCAAGCTTTCAGGAGTGTATTTGCATGTTAGGTTGTCTTTGTTCTCATCAACTGTACTTAATCATCTGACCTGGGGTGTGTATTTCAGGACTTTCTCATCTGACCTGTGGTGTGTATTTCAGGAGTTCCTCATCTGACCTGTGGTGTGTATTTCAGGAGTTCCTCATCTGACCTGTGGTGTGTATTTCAGGAGCTGCTCTTTGCCAGAGGAAGCAGAGGAGAGTGAAGAAGAGTTAACGCCAAGCTACCAGAAGAAGACCTACAAGAAGTAAATATACCACCACCTACTCTCTCCTCCACCCTACTCTCAATCCCTCTCTCCTCCACCCTACTCTCACCTCCATCCCACTCTTACTCCCTCTCTCCTCCACCCTACTCTCACCTCCACCCCACTCTCACTCCCTCTCTCCTCCACCCTACTCTCACTCCCTCTCTCCTCCACCCTACTCTTAGTCCCTCTCTCCTCCACCCTACTCTCACTCCCTCTCTCCTCCACCCTACTCTCACTCCCTCTCTCCTCCACCCTACTCTCTCCTCCACCCTACTCTCACCTCCACCCCACTCTCACTCCCTCTCTCCTCCACCCTACTCTCACTCCCTCTCTCCTCCACCCTACTCTTACTCCCTCTCTCCTCCACCCTACTCTTACTCCCTCTCTCCTCCACCCCACTCTCACCCCTTCTCTTCCACCCTATTCTCTGCTCCACCCTACTCTCTCCTCCACCCTACTCTCACCTCCACCCCACTCTCTCTCCCTCTCTCCTCCACCCTACTCTCACTCCCTCTCTCCTCCACCCTACTCTTACTCCCTCTCTCCTCCACCCTACTCTTACTCCCTCTCTCCTCCACCCCACTCTCACCCCCTTTCCTCCACCATATTCTCTCCTCTAACCTACTCTCCTCCACCCTACTCTCACTCCCTCTCTCCTCTACCCTACTCTCACTCCCTCTCTCCTCCACCCTACTCTCACTCCCTCTCTTTTCCACCCTACTCTCACTCCCTCTCTCCTCTACCTACTCTCTCCTCCTCCCTACTCTCACTCCTTCTCTCCTTCACCCTACTCTCTCCTCCACCCTACTCTCTCCTCCACCCTACTCTCACCTCCACCCTCTCTCCTCTACCTACTCTCTCCTCCTCCCTACTCTCACTCCCTCTCTCCTCCACCTACTCTCACCTCCACCCTACTCTCTCCTCCACCCTACTCTCTCCACCCTACTCTCACCTCCACCCTACTCTCTCCTCCACCCTACTCTCTCCTCCACCCTACTCTCACCTCCACCCTACTCTCTCCTCCACCCTACTCTCACCTCCACCCTACTCTCTCCTCCACCCTACTCTCTCCTCCACTCTACTCTCACTCCCTCTCTCCTCCACCCTACTCTCTCCTCCACTCTACTCTCACTCCCTCTCTCCTCCACCCTACTCTCACCTCCACCCTACTCTGCTCTTCATGTACGCCAGATGCACAGTCAATTAATATCTGTACTGGCGCTTTGTTTGATGTGTGTGTGCATGGCTGTGTGTGTGTGGCTAGTGGCTACGCATGTGTGGGTGTGTGTGTGTATATGCAATGCCATGTATTTGCACTCTCTGTGTGCATGTGTCAGTTTGTGGTTTGTGAGTTTTACGTTGTTATTCTCAGTAAAAACCACAGTGTCAGAACAAACCTGACTTCCTCCTTCAGTTGAATATTTTCTTCATATTTATACTTTAGGCCTACTCTACTATGCTTATCTATACTGTACTGAGCCATGTATCTCGGTTGTTCCATTCACTGCTGTTTCCATTCTGTGTCTAAAAAGGGACCAAGGCCTGGTCAGAAAACGAGGCCGTCCGCGGAAGCACCATGTACTCCCCCAAGGCCTGTCTGAGCCGGTCCTCCTCCGCCCTCTGCCCCGTGATGCCCCCCTCCCTCTGTCTGAGCCGGTCCTCCTCCGCCCTCTACCCCGTGATGCCCCCCTGCCTCTGACTGAACCGGTCCTCCTCCGCCCCCTACCCCCTGATGCCCCCCTGCCTCTGACTGAACCGGTCCTCCTCCGCCCTCTACCCCCTGATGCCCCCCTCCATCTGCTCACAGAGGAGACTGAGAACAGCGAGCAGAATAAGCCAGTGGCTCCACTGGTGGCCACTTTAGAGGATGACGAGGACAACATGGCACAGTCCCAGTCTGGGTCAGAGACATGCGCACCCACACGCGCATGCAAACGCTCATACAGGTAACAAAATAAAGGAAACACCAACATATGTCTTAATAGGGCGTTGGACCTCCACGAGCCAGAACAGCTTCAATGCACCTTGGCATAGATTCTACAAGTGTCTGGAACTCTAGTGGAGGGATGCAACACCATTGTTCTATGAGAAATTACCATTATTTGGTATTTTGTTGGTGTTGTAAAACACTGTTTCTGGCACTGCTCCAGAATCTTCCAGAATTTGGGTTGAGATCTGGTGACTGAGACACACACACACACACGCCCTTTAAACTCTCTATGCTCCTTTGAGACCCCTCTTTCAAAGTCACTGCGATCTCTTCTAGCCATGATAGCCAAAAGTATGGGCAACTGGGCATTTTTATATACCCTACGCATGATGCTATTGCTTAATTAACTCAGGAACCACACCTGTGTGGAAGTATCTGCTTTCAATATATTTTGTATCCCTCATTTACTCAAGTGTTTCCTTTATTTTGGCAGTTACATGTACATATACACTCACGCTTACTCGAACACACACACAAATGCACATACGCACATATGCATATATATACAAGTAAAACTAAATGCATGCTCTTCAACCGATCGCTACCTGCACCTACCCGCCTGTCCAACATCACTACTCTGGACGGCTCTGACTTAGAATACGTGGACAACTACAAATACTTAGGTGTCTGGTTAGACTGTAAACTCTCCTTCCAGACCCATATCAAACATCTCCAATCCAAAGTTAAATCTAGAATTGGCTTCCTATTTCGCAACAAAGCATCCTTCACTCATGCTGCCAAACATACCCTTGTAAAACTGACCATCCTACCAATCCTCGACTTTGGCGATGTCATTTACAAAATAGCCTCCAATACCCTACTCAACAAATTGGATGCAGTCTATCACAGTGCAATCCGTTTTGTCACCAAAGCCCCATATACTACCCACCATTGCGACCTGTACGCTCTCGTTGGCTGGCCCTCGCTTCATACTCGTCGCCAAACCCACTGGCTCCATGTCATCTACAAGACCCTGCGAGGTAAAGTCCCCCCTTATCTCAGCTCACTGGTCACCATAGCATCTCCCACCTGTAGCACACGCTCCAGCAGGTATATCTCTCTAGTCACCCCCAAAACCAATTCTTTCTTTGGCCGCCTCTCCTTCCAGTTCTCTGCTGCCAATGACTGGAACGAACTACAAAAATCTCTGAAACTGGAAACACTTATCTCCCTCACTAGCTTTAAGCACCAACTGTCAGAGCAGCTCACAGATTACTGCACCTGAACATAGCCCACCTATAATTTAGCCCAAACAACTACCTCTTTCCCAACTGTATTTAATTTATTTATTTATTTTGCTCCTTTGCACATTCTTCCATTGCAAAACTACCATTCCAGTGTTTTACTTGCTGTATTGTATTTACTTTGCCACCATGGCCTTTTTTGCCTTTACCTCCCTTCTCACCTCATTTGCTCACATTGTATATAGACTTGTTTATACTGTATTATTGACTGTATGTTTGTTTTACTCCACGTGTAACTCTGTGTCGTTGTATCTGTCGAACTGCTTTGCTTTATCTTTATCTGGTTAAATAAAGGTGAAATAAAAATAAATAAATATAGATAGATATACACACACAAACACACACTCAGTCTCTCTCTGTCTCAGCAGAAACAAGCGGAAGTCAATATGGCCGCCCAGGGACATGGAAAAGAGACCACAACCATGGGCGGGTCCACACCCATTCGCTGACGAGATCCAAGATGTGCAACAACCTGGGAAAGACGGCAACGAACCACAGACACTGACTGGGCAGACAGAGAAGACCAAGGGGGAAAAGGCACCACTTGGGGCCACCAGAGGAGGCCTTTCCCAGCCCAGCTCCAGCCTTGCCTGGCCTCCCTCCCTCACTTCAGCCCAGACGGTGGTGGTGTCCCCCCTGAGTCGCCCGGAGGGCCCCTGGCCCCGGGCTCTGACCCTGGAGGGAGCTGGTTCAGAAAGGGGAGCCCTGGTCCAGAGACTGGCTGGACTGGAGAAGGAGGCTCAGAGGCTGAGGAGGATACTGGGTTCCAACGCACCCCCAGCAACGCAGGACACTGTGGTGATGACAGAGGCTGCCTCTGGGGATAAGGCATCTGGTGGGGTGGGGGCGGAGACAACGGTGGCCATGGTAACCAAACAGGACCCAAAGGAGGTCAGTAGGGTTAACTATGAATTTAGTAAAGGTCTGAATGTTTTTCAAGATTAGTGAAATCAAAAGACCTACTGTCCCCATTAGGATACATGAAGAACATTATAAAATTGTTAGTTCCAAGCTTTCTTATTAGTTCAAACTGGTATTCTAGCTGTCAATTCTTCTGAATTTAAACTTTTATAGAGACATGTATCCCATTACCTCTTTTCTCACTACAGTGTGAGAGCTCAGCTTCCCCTGGCATACCAGGGCTGGTTGTGGAGGGCATCCAGCCCCAGAGAGAGCAGCCTGAGCTGGGCAGGCTGAGGAGGGAGAAGGCTGACCCCCAGAGCAGGCTGAGACAGACTGACAGCCCAGTGACCAGGGACCAGAGCTCCCGGTATGTTTACCCACGCAGAGACAGAAACACACCCACAGACAGAAATACACACACCCTATAATCCATCGGTTCTTTAGATTTGCATTCTCTCTCTAACTTTCTGCTCTCTGTATTTCCCAGCATTGTGCAGGAGAACCTCCACAAAATCCGAGGGAACGTGGTGGCTCTGCTGTCAGCCATCCTGCCCCACCTGGACCTGCAGGGCATCAGCCTGGATACGCCAGACGTAGACAGCATCCTGCAGCAGATCATAGACGCCAACTCACTGTCTCCACTCTAGAACCCACTCTCAGTGCTCTAGAACCCACTCTCAGTGCTCTAGAACTCACTCTCACCACTAGTACTTATGCTCACCACTCTACTGTAGGTAACATATTGTTTATTTTTCCATACCGACCTGGAACCCCTATGTCCACAACACATTATCCACACACTGACTCACATTGTAATGGCTGACCCATCTTAATAGCCCGACTGACTATCACATTGTAAATACTTCATCCCCAATTGACCCTGCCTAAGTTCAGATGCGTTGTACTGTACTCGTTGAGTGTGAGATGTTGTAATACTGTACTCAGATCAGCTTGCTATGCTGTATGTTTTACCTTCACCATATGTAAAGGATCCACATAAGTAACCAGCAGTCTGCTTCATTTAATATCATGTGTTATTACTTGTCAATCAGAGACCCTGGCTTGTGTGAGAGAAGCTGAGAAGCCTATTACTGTTTGCTTTTCATCCTTGCTACTGTTTTTAATACGTTTGTTAATTATTTTGTCATTTGAATATATGAACATGTTCCTTGATAGTGTTAGGGCTGGACTTAAACAACCCTGTCATTACAATGTTTTATAGTTTTACCGTTTGTTTGCTTGCATATCTTTTTAAAGAAATTCAACCAGGTATCATGATTTTGTGATCTTTTGTCTGACTTGAGTTTAACAGGCACCATTTTTGTTCTAAACACCCTAGCCCTCGTCTTGTCTGAAGCATGTTGTTATCTGTGTTTGAGTTCAAACAATGAGAAATAGCTAACAAAAGTTTATAAAATTGGTCAGTAGACAATATTGACCACAGGGAGGCAGAGTGGCCATCATCATTTTTCCTATATTTTACTGTGAGCAGAACTGAAACGGACACGTCTAACTTCACTATTTCCAACTCACTACAAGCTCTACACATACACTCACTCCCCCTGTCTCTCACATTCATACACACTGTCTTTCTCTCTCTCTCCCCCTGTGACTATCTCTAGTTTTGAACGTTCCCTTTAAATACCCTCCCTAACGGGAAATAACGGTAGTAAGCTGCCTGCTACCGTCCGGTCAGGCTATCCGATTTCTCTACGGTCAGTGAATTTACGTGCAGTCGGACAGGTGCTCGTGCTTTGCGATGAGAACGCTGTTGATATCACTCCTCTGGGTCCTCGGCGGGGTGGAGGAGACCGTGGCCGTACCTGCTGTAGGCCGACATGCCACGAGAGAGTTCTACATCGCCGCGGTTGAGATTGGTTGGGACTATCTTTACTGGGGCAGCGCTGACTCGTCGGAACAAAGGTGAAGTTCTATCAAGTCATTACCTAATATCTATCCCTTATTTGGTTGTTTTTTGCTTTGAAGACTAGGTTTTTTAAGTCTGTCGGGTTAAACGTCAATATTGTAGTAGACTATTCTATTCAATTAAACGTTGAAGATGTATATAACCTTGGAGGATATTTGATTTGTTTTCCTGTTTAAATCATTGCATTATACATTTTGTTTTAAATGTAAATATACATGTTGATCATTAACTTCTAGGAGGAGGACCAAGGATCCCCCTCAGAAATACATAAAAGCTGTTTATAGAGAATACACTGATTCCACATATTCAGTCCCCAAACCTACATCAACATGGGCAGGTATGTGTACTCATTTTATGTATTAATTATGAATTACTTTAATTAGGTATATCTTTGAAATAAAATATATGCTACCACACACAGTGGTGTAAAGTACTTAAGTAGTTTATAGGGTATCTGTACTTTACTATTTATATTTTTGGCAACTTTTATGTTTACTTCACTACATTCTTAAAGGAATTATGTACTTTTTACTCCATACATTTTGATGGGAAAATGGTCCAATTCACACACTTATCAAGAGAACATCCCTGGTCATCCCTACTGCCTCTGATCTGGTGGACTCACTAAACAGAGAACATCCCTGGTCATCCCTACTGCCTCTGATTAAACAGAGAACATCCCTGGTCATCCCTACTGCCTCTGATCTGGTGGACTCACTAAACAGAGAACATCCCTGGTCATCCCTACTGCCTCTGATCTGGTGGACTCACTAAACAGAGAACATCCCTGGTCGTCCCTACT
Organism: Oncorhynchus nerka; assembly: GCF_034236695.1. Taxonomy (NCBI): domain Eukaryota; kingdom Metazoa; phylum Chordata; class Actinopteri; order Salmoniformes; family Salmonidae; genus Oncorhynchus; species Oncorhynchus nerka. Next base: position 20,260,354 of record NC_088400.1, read on the forward strand.
GCCTCTGATCTGGTGGACTCACTAAACAGAGAACATCCATGGTCATTCCTACTGCCTCTGATCTGGTGGACTTACTAAACAGAGAACATCCCTGGTCATCCCTACTGCCTCTGATCTGGTGGACTCACTAAACAGAGAACATCCCTGGTCATCCCTACTGCCTCTGATCTGGCGGACTCAGGAAACAGAGAACATCCCTGGTCATCCCTACTGCCTCTGATCTGGTGGACTCACTAAACAGAGAACATCCCTGGTCATCCCTACTGTCTCTGATCTGGCGGACTCACGAAACAGAGAACATCCCTGGTCATCCCTACTGCCTCTGATCTGGCGGACTCAGTAAACAGAGAACATCCCTGGTCATCCCTACTGCCTCTGATCTGGCGGACTCACGAAACACAAATGCTTCGTTTGTAAATTATGTCTGAGTGTTGGAGTGTGCCCCTTGCTATCCGTCAATAAAAATAACAACAATTAAATGGTGCCGTCTGGTTTTGCTTAAATAATGGAATTTGAAATGGTTTATACTTTTACTTTTGATACTTAAGTATATTTTAGCAATTCCATTTACTTTTGATCTTTATATTTAAAACCAAACACTTTTAGACTTTTACTCAAGTAATATTTTACTTTTACTTGAGTCATTTTCAATGAAGGTTTCTTTACTTTTACTCAAGTATGACAAGTGAGTTCTTTTTCCACCGCTGACCACACACACACACACAGAGAGAGAGAGAGAGAAACAGAGTGCTTTGTGTTGCAGGTATTCAGGGTCCGGTGATCCATGCCCAGGCCAGTGACAGGGTGGTAGTGCACTTTAAGAACCTGGCGTCCCAGCCCTACAGTATCAGCCCTGTGGGGGTCAGCTACTGGAAACAGTCTGAGGGTAATGTCTTTATGTCTACCTACTACCTTACTACTGGAAACAGTCTGAGGGTAATGTCTTTATGTCTACCTACTACCTTACTACTGGAAACAGTCTGAGGGTAATGTCTTTATGTCTTTATGTCTACCTACTACCTTACTACTGGAAACAGTCTGAGGGTAATGTCTTTATGTCTACCTACTACCTTACTACTGGAAACAGTCTGAGGGTAATGTCTTTATGTCTTTATGTCTACCTACTAGCTTACTACTGGAAACAGTCTGAGGGTAATGTCTTTATGTCTACCTACTACCTTACTACTGGAAACAGTCTGAGGGTAATGTCTTTATGTCTACCTACTACCTTACTACTGGAAACAGTCTGAGGGTAATGTCTTTATGTCTTTATGTCTACCTACTACCTTACTACTGGAAACAGTCTGAGGGTAATGTCTTTATGTCTTTATGTCTACCTACTAGCTTACTACTGGAAACAGTCTGAGGGTAATGTCTTTATGTCTACCTACTACCTTACTACTGGAAACAGTCTGAGGGTAATGTCTTTATGTCTACCTACTACCTTACTACTGGAAACAGTCTGAGGGTAATGTCTTTATGTCTTTATGTCTACCTACTACCTTACTACTGGAAACAGTCTGAGGGTAATGTCTTTATGTCTTTATGTCTACCTACTACCTTACTACTGGAAACAGTCTGAGGGTAATGTCTTTATGTCTACCTACTACCTTACTACTGGAAACAGTCTGAGGGTAATGTCTTTATGTCTTTATGTCTTTATGTCTACCTAGTACCTTACTACTGGAAACAGTCTGAGGGTAATGTCTTTATGTATTTATGTCTACCTACTAACTTACTACTGGAAACGGTCTGAGGGTAATGTCTTTATGTCTACCTACTAACTTACTACTGCAAACAGTCTGAGGGTAATGTCTTTATGTCTACCTAGTACCTTACTACTGGAAACAGTCTGAGGGTAATGTCTTTATGTCTTTATGTCTACCTACTAGCTTACTACTGGAAACAGTCTGAGGGTAATGTCTTTATGTCTACCTACTAGCTTACTACTGGAAACAGTCTGAGGGTAATGTCTTTATGTCTACCTACCAGCTTACTACTGGAAACAGTCTGAGGGTAATGTCTTTATGTCTACCTACTAGCTTACTACTGGAAACAGTCTGAGGGTAATGTCTTTATGCCTACCTACTAGCTTACTACTGGAAACAGTCTGAGGGTAATGTCTTTATGTCTACCTACTAACTTACTACTGGAAACAGTCTGAGGGTAATGTCTTTATGTCTTTATGTCTACCTACTAACTTACTACTGGAAACAGTCTGAGGGTAATGTCTTTATGTCTTTATGTCTACCTACTAGCTTACTACTGGAAACAGTCTGAGGGTAATGTCTTTATGTCTACCTACTAGCTTACTACTGGAAACAGTCTGAGGGTAATGTCTTTATGTCTACCTACTAGCTTACTACTGGAAACAGTGAGGGTAATGTCTTTATGTCTTTATGTCTACCTACTAACTTACTACTGGAAACAGTCTCAGGGTAATGTCTCTATGTCTTTATGTCTACCTACTAACTTACTACTGGAAACAGTCTGAGGGTAATGTCTTTATGTCTACCTACTAGCTTACTACTGGAAACAGTCTGAGGGTAATGTCTATATGTCTACCTACTAACTTACTACTGGAAACAGTCTGAGGGTAATGTCTTTATGTCTACCTACTAGCTTACTACTGGAAACAGTCTGAGGGTAATGTCTTTATGTCTACCTACTAGCTTACTACTGGAAACAGTGAGGGTAATGTCTTTATGTCTTTATGTCTACCTACTAACTTACTACTGGAAACAGTCTCAGGGTAATGTCTTTATGTCTTTATGTCTACCTACTAGCTTACTACTGGAAACAGTCTGAGGGTAATGTCTTTATGTCTTTATGTGTACCTACTAGCTTACTACTGGAAACAGTCTGAGGGTAATGTCTTTATGTCTACCTACTAGCTTACTACTGGAAACAGTCTGAGGGTAATGTCTTTATGCCTACCTACTAGCTTACTACTGGAAACAGTCTGAGGGTAATGTATTTATGTCTACCTACTAACTTACTACTGGAAACAGTCTGAGGGTAATGTCTCTATGTCTTTATGTCTACCTACTAACTTACTACTGGAAACAGTCTGAGGGTAATATCTTTATGTCTACCTACTAGCTTACTACTGGAAACAGTGAGGGTAATGTCTTTATGTCTTTATGTCTACCTACTAACTTACTACTGGAAACAGTCTGAGGGTAATGTCTTTATGTCTACCTACTAGCTTACTACTGGAAACAGTCTGAGGGTAATATCTTTATGTCTACCTACTAGCTTACTACTGGAAACAGTCTGAGGGTAATGTCTTTATGTCTACCTACTAACTTACTACTGGAAACAGTCTGAGGGTAATGTCTTTATGTCTACCTACTAACTTACTACTGGAAACTGTCTGAGGGTAATGTCTTTATGTCTACCTACTAACTTACTACTGGAAACAGTCTGAGGGTAATGTCTTTATGTCTTTATGTCTACCTACTACCTTACTACTGGAAACAGTCTGAGGGTAATGTCTTTAACTTACCCTAAATACTCAATCTGCGTGTCTATCTACTAACTTACCATAAATACCAAATCTGGTCGTCTCTATCTACTAACTTACCGTAAATACTAAATCTGTGCGTCTACCTACTAACTTACCGTAAATACTAAATCTGTGCGTCTACCTACTAACTTACCGTAAATACTAAATATATGTGTCTACCTACTAACTTACCGTAAATACTAAATCTGTGTGTCTATCTACTAATTTACCGTAAATTGTAAGCCCCTGTCACATCCTAGAACTAGTGTTATAAAGTATAATGAACCCAATAAAGGGCTTCCCCACTGTTGTACACTTGAATTAAGTGTGTGTGTGTGTGTGTGTGTGTGTGTGTGTGTGTGTGTGTGTGTGTGTGTGTGTGTGTGTGTGTGTGTGTGTGTGTGTGTGTGTGTGTGTGTGTGTGTGTGTTATTTGCCACATTTTATTTGCCACACGCCCCGAATACAACAGGCTTACTTACAAGCCCTTACCCCACAACACAGTTACAAGCCCTTACCCCACAACACAGTTACAAGCCCTTACCCCACAACACAGTTACAAGCCCTTACCCCACAACACAGTTACAAGCCCTTACCCCACAACACAGTTACAAGCCCTTACCCCACAACACAGTTACAAGCCCTTACCCCACAACACAGTTACAAGCCCTTACCCCACAACACAGTTACAACACAGTTACAAGCCCTTACCCCACAACACAGTTACAAGCCCTTACCCCACAACACAGTTACAAGCCCTTACCCCACAACACAGTTACAAGCCCTTACCCCACAACACAGTTACAAGCCCTTACCCCACAACACAGTTACAAGCCCTTACCCCACAACACAGTTACAAGCCCTTACCCCACAACACAGTTACAAGCCCTTACCCCACAACACAGTTACAAGCCCTTACCCCACAACACAGTTACAAGCCCTTACCCCACAACACAGTTACAAGCCCTTACCCCACAACACAGTTACAAGCCCTAACCCCACAACACAGTTACAAGCCCTTACCCCACAACACAGTTACAAGCCCTTACCCCACAACACAGTTACAAGCCCTAACCCCACAACACAGTTACAAGCCCTAACCCCACAACACAGTTACCCCTAACCCCACAACACAGTTACAAGCCCTTACCCCACAACACAGTTACAAGCCCTAACCCCACAACACAGTTACAAGCCCTAACCCCACAACACAGTTACAAGCCCTAGTTACAGTTACAAGCCCTAACCCAGTTACAAGCCCTTACAACACAGTTACAAGCCCTACCCCACAACACAGTTACAAGCCCTAACCCACAGTTACAAGCCCTAACCCCACAACACAGTTACAAGCCCTTACCCCACAACACAGTTACAAGCCCTTACCCCACAACACAGTTACAAGCCCTTACCCCACAACACAGTTACAAGCCCTTACAAGCCCTAACCCCACAACACAGTTACAAGCCCTAACCCCACAACACAGTTACAAGCCCTAACCCCACAACACAGTTACAAGCCCTAACCCCACAACACAGTTACAAGCCCTAACCCCACAACACAGTTACAAGCCCTTACCCCACAACACAGTTACAAGCCCTTACCCCACAACACAGTTACAAGCCCTTACACCCCACAACACAGTTACAAGCCCTAACCCCACAACACAGTTACAAGCCCTAACCCCACAACACAGTTACAAGCCCTAACCCCACAACACAGTTACAAGCCCTAACCCCACAACACAGTTACAAGCCCTAACCCCACAACACAGTTACCCCACAACACAGTTACAAGCCCTTACCCCACAACACAGTTACAAGCCCTAACCCCACAACACAGTTACAAGCCCTTACCCCACAACACAGTTACAAGCCCTACCCCACAACACAGTTACAAGCCCTTACCCCACAACACAGTTACAAGCCCTAACCCCACAACACAGTTACAAGCCCTTACCCCACAACACAGTTACAAGCCCTTACCCCACAACACAGTTACAAGCCCTTACCCCACAACACAGTTACAAGCCCTTACCCCACAACACAGTTACAAGCCCTAACCCCACAACACAGTTACAAGCCCTACCCCACAACACAGTTACAAGCCCTACAAGCCCTACCCCACAACACAGTTACAAGCCCTAACCCCACAACACAGTTACAAGCCCTACCCCACAACACAGTTACAACACAACACAGTTACAAGCCCTAACCCCACAACACAGTTACAAGCCCTAACCCCACAACACAGTTACAAGCCCTTACCCCACAACACAGTTACAAGCCCTACCCCACAACACAGTTACAAGCCCTAACCCCACAACAACACCCCACAACACAGTTACAAGCCCTTACCCCACAACACAGTTACAAGCCCTTACCCCACAACACAGTTACAAGCCCTAACAACACAGTTACACACCCCACACAGTTACAAGCCCTTACCCCACAACACAGTTACAAGCCCTACCCCACAACACAGTTACAAGCCCTTACCCCACAACACAGTTACAAGCCCTACCCCAAACACAGTTACAAGCCCTAACCCCACAACACAGTTACAAGCCCTAACCCCACAACACAGTTACAAGCCCCCCACAACACAGTTACCCCACAACACAGTTACAAGCCCTTACCCCACAACACAGTTACAAGCCCTAACCCCACAACACAGTTACAAGCCCTTACCCCACAACACAGTTACAAGCCCTTACCCCACAACACAGTTACAAGCCCTTACCCCACAACACAGTTTTAAGAAAATACAAAAAAAAGTAAGAGAGAAAAGTAACAAATAATAATAAAATAATAATAAAAGAGCAGCAGTAAATAACAATAGCGGGGCTCCATACAGGGGGTACCGTGACAGAATCAATGAGCGGGGGTACCGGTGTCGTGGTAATTGAGGTAATATGTACATGGAGGTAGAGTTATTAAAGTGACTATGCATAGATAATAACAGAGAGTAGCAGCAGCGTAGAAGGGGGGGAGGCAATGGAAATAGTCTGGGTATCCATTTGATTAGATGTTCAGGAGTCTTATGGCTTGACCAGCCTTTCAAAGCACTTCATGGCTACAGATGTGAGTGCCACCGGTCGGTAGTCATTTAGGCAGGTTACCTTAGTGATCTTGGGCACAGGGACAATGGTGGTCTGCTTAAAACATGTTGGTATTACAGACTCGGTCAGGAACAGGTTGAAAATGTCAGTGAAGACACTGCAGTTGGTCAGCGCATGCTTGGAGTACACGTCCTGGTAATCCGTCTGGCCCTGCGGCCTTGTGAATGTTGACCTGTTTAAAGGTCTTACTCACATCGGCTGAGGAGAGCTTGATTACACAGTTGTCCGGAACAGCTGATGATCTCATGCATGTTTTAGTGTTACTTGCCTGGAAGCAAGCATAGAAGTTATTGAGCTTGTCTCGTAGACTTGTGTCACTGGGCAGCTCTTGGCTGTGCTTCCCTTTGTAGTCTGTAATAGTTTGCAAGCCCTGCCACATCTGACGAGCGTTGGAGCCGGTGTAGTATGAATCAATCTTATTCCTGTATTGACACTTTGCCTGTTTGATGGTTCGTCGGAGGGAATAGAAGGATTTCTTAGAAGCTTCCGGGTTAGAGTCCCGCACCTTGAAAAATGATTTGTTCAGTTTGAGGTGAGTAATCGCTGTTATGATGTCCAGAAGCTCTTTTCGGTCATAAGAGACGGTAACAGCAACATTATGTACAAAATAAGTTACAAACAATGCGGAAAAACAAACAAAATAGCACAGTTGGTTAAGAGCCAATAAAACAGCAGCCATCCTCTCCGGCGCCAAATGTATCAAATGAGTGTGTTCCCGCAAGCATGTATCTGCAATGTCAGTCTCTGTGTGTACACACGTATATTCCTAGCAGTATATCTCTTTCTCTCTAGGGGCCGGATACGATGACGCCACGTCTAGCCAGGAGAAGGAGGATGATGCGGTTGCTCCAGGAGGATACTACAAGTACGTCTGGGACATCAACCCTAATGACGGTCCGACCGTGGGAGACCCAGAATGCCTCACCTACTCCTACTCCTCCCAGGTGGACACTGTACAAGACTTCAACTCTGGGCTCATCGGGGCTCTGCTCATCTGCAAATCAAGTTAGAGACACAACTTTATTCCTGCTATGTTGATCCCACATACCTTACGTCCAGATACATCACAACTTTATTCCTGATATGTTGATCCCACATACCTTACGTCCAGATACACCACAACTTTATTCCTGATATGTTGATCCCACATACCTTACGTCCAGATACATCACAACTTTATTCCTGATATGTTACTCCCACATACCTTACGTCCAGATACATCACAACTTTATTCCTGATATGTTACTCCCACATACCTTACGGTCAGATACACCACAACTTTATTACTGATATGTTGATCCCACATACCTTACGTCCAGATACATCACAACTTTATTCCTGATATGTTGATCCCACACACCTTACGTCCAGATACATCACAACTTTATTCCTGATATGTTACTCCCACATACCTTACGGTCAGATACATCACAACTTTATTCCTGATATGTTGATCCCACATACCTTACGGCCAGATACATCAGAACTTTATTCCTGATATGTTGATCCCACATACCTTACAGCCAGATACATCAGAACTTTATTCCTGATATGTTGATCCCACACACCTTACAGCCAGATACATCACAACTTTATTCCTGATATGTTACTCCCACATACCTTACGGTCAGATACATCACAACTTTATTCCTGATATGTTGATCCCACATACCTTACGGCCAGATACATCACAACTTTATTCCTGATATGTTGATCCCACATACCTTACGTCCAGATACATCACAACTTTATTCCTGATATGTTGATCCCACATACCTTACGGTCAGATACATCACAACTTTATTCCTGATATGTTGATCCCACATACCTTACGGTCAGATACACCACAACTTTATTCCTGATATGTTGATCCCACATACCTTACGGTCAGATACACCACAACTTTATTCCTGATATGTTGCTCCCACATACCTTACGGTCAGATACACCACAACTTTATTCCTGATATGTTGATCCCACATACCTTACGGTCAGATACACCACAACTTTATTCCTGATATGTTGATCCCACATACCTTACGTCCAGATACATCACAACTTTATTCCTGATATGTTGATCCCACATACCTTACATCCAGATACATCACAACTTTATTCCTGATATGTTGATCCCACATACCTTACGGTCAGATACACCACAACTTTATTCCTGATATGTTACTCCCACATACCTTACGTCCAGATACATCACAACTTTATTCCTGATATGTTACTCCCACACACCTTACGGTCAGATACACCACAACTTTATTCCTGATATGTTGATCCCACATACCTTACGGTCAGATACACCACAACTTTATTCCTGATATGTTGATCCCACATACCTTACGGTCAGATACACCACAACTTTATTCCTGATATGTTGATCCCACATACCTTACGGCCAGATACATCACAACTTTATTCCTGATATGTTACTCCCACATACCTTACGGCCAGATACATCACAACTTTATTCCTGATATGTTGATCCCACATACCTTACGGTCAGATACATCACAACTTTATTCCTGATATGTTGATCCCACATACCCTACGTCCAGATACATCACAACTTTATTCCTGATATGTTGATCCCACATACCTTACGTCCAGATACATCACAACTTTATTCCTGATATGTTGACGCCACATACCTTACGGCCAGATACATCACAACTTTATTCCTGATATGTTACTCCCACATACCTTACGGCCAGATACATCACAACTTTATTCCTGATATGTTGATCCCACATACCTTACGGTCAGATACATCACAACTTTATTCCTGATATGTTGATCCCACATACCCTACGTCCAGATACATCACAACTTTATTCCTGATATGTTGATCCCACATACCTTACGTCCAGATACATCACAACTTTATTCCTGATATGTTGATCCCACACACCTTCCACAACTTTCTCTCTACGTATCACACTCCCCTTACAGTACAGTCAGACCCACTGTGACACATATCTGCCTGGTAAAGGAGGAAATGAATGTGGCTGCTGGACTCATAGCTGACTGGGACTTATTATGTGCTCTGCTCTCAGTCATACAGTGATCCTATCCTACCTAATGGAAAAACTATGTGAACAGAAGGAGGTCTGAATCATATAAACGCCGTACTAAGTATGGATTGTCAATAGTTTACTGCACATTATGAAGCTTAATACCCAGACTACCACAAGGCCTGACTATTAAACAAATGAGTAATCTGACCAAATAAGTCATTTGAACAAATGAGTAATTTCACCAAATGCGTCAATTCACCAAATGTACCCTGTGATATTCAGATCAATCAACTAATGTGTTATCTGTATCCTCTGCTTCCCTTGGGTTCTCACAGCTGCATTTACAGATAATGGAGTTCGGAAAAGCAGAGAGTTTATTCTGCTCTTTGCTGTTTTTGATGAGAGTAAGAGCTGGTACGGAGAGGTGGGGAGTTTCCGGGAAAGATTTAAGAAGGCCAATGCAAGAAAACAGTACCACACTATCAATGGATACGTCAACTCAACTTTACCAGGTCAGGAGCTAGTTTAGCATGTTACTGTATAGAGTCAACAGTTCAGTCCTGTTGTCAACTATGTTTGGTATGTGTGTAGGTCTGACAATGTGCCAGGGACGAGATCATGTGTTCTGGCATCTCATTGGAATGGAAACGTCTCCAGAGATCCACTCTATACAGTTCCAGGATCACACTCTGCAGGTACAGCAGATAATTCAAGTTTAAATCAGGGTTTACTTAAAGCTGTCAACAAATCATTACTAATGGTCAACCAAGATTTTCCTTTTCAGAATGTTTTGACAATGAAGTTGTTATAAGTCATTTGTAAGAATGTGTAACCAGTTCAGCAGCATTTCAGTCTGAGCCTAAATTTACCCTTGTCATTCCAGGTGATGGCCCACCGTAAGGTTACTGTGGAGATGACTCCAATGACCTTCACCACAGCGGAGCTGAAGCCCAGCACTCAGGGGAAGTTCCTCATCAGCTGTCAGATCCAAGCAAACAGCCACGGTAAGAGTATGTTCTCGCAAAGTTGTGATATAAAGTTTTGATCAATTTGAAAGTTCCCAATTTGATTTGACACTCCTGTGTGAGGTACCAGAGTGAGACTTATACATTTGAGCCCGAGTTGCATGAATAATTATGTTGTTGAGAATGAGAAGGTGTTTATAAGGCGCTATAAGATGTATTTTTATATCTTTGTTCCAGTGGGCATGAGTGCAGTCTTTGAGGTGGAGGACTGCCCAGAGCCTGTGACGGTGCCCGGTCCTGACGTGCGTCGGGTCCAGCAGTCTGAGAATGAGGAGGACTATGAATATGGAGATGACATGTTTGAGTTATTTGTGTTCAAGCCTGTGAAAAGTCGAGCTGTGGGGCGCTCTCGAGGGGGGAAGAACAAAGTCTGGGTCCATTACATTGCTGCTGAGGAGATCAGTTGGGATTACGCACCCCACCTCAGCCAGGGAGACAGGTACGAAACCCCAACTCAGTTAAAGGAGAAAGGTACGAAACCCCACCTCAGTTAAGGAGCAAGGTACAAAACCCCACCTTAGTTAAGGAGCAAGGTACAAAATCCCACCTTAGTTAAGGAGCAAGGTACAAAACCCCACCTTAGTTAAGGAGCAAGGTACAAAATCCCACCTTAGTTAAGGAGCAAGGTACAAAACCCCACCTTAGTTAAGGAGATAGGTACAAAATCCCACCTTAGTTAAGGAGCAAGGTACAAAACCCCACCTTAGTTAAGGAGCAAGGTACAAAATCCCACCTTAGTTAAGGAGCAAGGTACAAAACCCCACCTTAGTTAAGGAGACAGGTACAAAATCCCACCTTAGTTAAGGAGCAATGTACAAAATCCCACCTTAGTTAAGGAGCAAGGTACAAAACCCCACCTCAGTTAAGGAGCCAGGTACAAAATCCCACCTTAGTTAAGGAAACAGGTACAAAACCCCACCTTAGTTAAGGAAACAGGTACAAAACCCCACCTTAGTTAAGGAAACAGGTACAAAACCCCACCTCAGTTAAGGAGACTGGTACAAAACCCCACCTCAGTTAAGGAGACAGGTACAAAACCCCACCTCAGTTAAGGAGTCAGGTACAAAATCCCACCTTAGTTAAGGAGACAGGTACAAAATCCCACCTCAGTTAAGGAAACAGGTACAAAACGCCACCTCAGTGAGCGAGACAGGTACAATACCCCACCTCAGTTAAGGAGTCAGGTACGAAACGCCACCTCAGTGAGGGAGACAGGTACAAAACGCCACCTCAGTGAGGGAGACAGGTACAATACCCCACCTCAGTTAAGGAGTCAGGTACGAAACGCCACCTCAGTGAGCGAGACAGGTACAAAACCCCACCTCAGTGAGCGAGACAGGTACAAAACCCCACCTCAGTGAGCGAGACAGGTACGAAACCCCACCTCAGTGAGCGAGACAGGCACAAAACCCCACCTCAGTGAGCGACAGGTGACAGGTAGGAGACCCCACCTCAGCCAGGGTGACAGGTAGTAGACCCCACCTCAGCCAGGGTGACAGGTAGGGGACCCCACCTCAGCCAGGGTGACAGGTAGGAGACCCCACCTCAGCCAGGGTGACAGGTAGGAGACCCCACTTCAGCCAGGGTGACAGGTAGGAGACCCCACCTCAACGAGGGAGACAGGTAGGAGACCCCACCTCAGCCAGGGTGACAGGTAGGAGACCCCACTTCAGCCAGGGTGACAGGTAGGAGACCCCACTTCAGCCAGGGTGACAGGTAGGGGACCCCACCTCAGCCAGGGTGACAGGTAGGAGACCCTACCTCAGCCAGGGTGACAGGTAGGGGACCCCACCTCAGCCAGGGTGACAGGTAGGAGACCCCACCTCAGCCAGGGTGACAGGTAGTAGACCCCACCTCAGCCAGGGTGACAGGTAGGGAACCCCACCTCAGCCAGGGTGACAGGTAGGAGACCCCACCTCAGCCAGGGTGACAGGTAGGAGACCCCACCTCAGCCAGGGTGACAGGTAGGAGACCCCACCTCAGCCAGGGTGACAGGTAGGAGACCCCACCTCAGCCAGGGTGACAGGTAGGAGACCCCACCTCAGCCAGGGTGACAGGTAGGAGACCCACCTCAACGAGGGAGACAGGTAGGAGACCCCACCTCAGCCAGGGTGACAGGTAGGAGACCCCACCTCAGCCAGGGTGACAGGTAGGAGACCCCACCTCAGCCAGGGTGACAGGTAGGAGACCCCACCTCAGCCAGGGTGACAGGTAGGAGACCCCACCTCAGCCAGGGTGACAGGTAGGAAAGAGGGTAAAGAGGTGACAGAGTGGGAGGGGGGTGAGAGAAAGGAAGACTGGGAGTGAAATGGAAAATAAGAGTTCAGATGGGAGGGAGGACCAAGAAAGGGAGAGGGTCAGAGAGAGTGTGTATAGCCAGAAAAAGACTAGGACAGGAAAGGGAGAGAGTTCATGATCCTAAAAATACTGATACTACCCTCCCTCTACTGTCTCTGTGTTCCAGTCAACTGTTATCGGAATACTTTCCCAGGGGGCCTCATCAGCTGGGTCATGAATATAAGAAGGTGGTGTATGTAGAATATACTGACCAGACCTTCACCAAGAGGAAATCACCTGTTAAAAGACTGCTGGGACCACTGCTCAGAGGACAGGTGGACGAACACTTCCAGGTTTGTACCACAATCAACAAAACAAACAAGCAAAAAAAGATGTATCTGAATAGATAGTAAAGAAAGTAAAGATCATTCTAATTGTTTCTTCAGATAGTGTTCAAGAACCTGGCAAGTCGTCCTTTCAACATGTATCCAAACGGCCTCACCAGGATTTCTCCACTGAGGAAAACAGAGAACGGTAAGAACTGGCATTATGATAAGATGAAGCAAGATAATATTAGTGACTATGCATTTAGGTTTGGAATCATAACTAAATCCTTTATGGAATAGTCATCATATCCAGTGTGTTAATATGTTGAGGTCTGGAGAAACTCATAAAATGTTTTATAGTCATAGTCTAATAGTCATTCTAATAGTCTAATAGTCATTATGTTAGACTAATAAAATCTCGTAGTCTCTTAGTCATTCCTAAGTCATTAGTCATCAGTGTTCCCCCCGGTGTCTATGTGTGTGTGTAGAGGGTGAAAAAGACCTACGTTCCCTGGCTGTACCCCCCAACGGGACATATGGGTATGTGTGGAAACTAACAGCAGAGGATGGGCCCCTGGAGGGAGACCCCCAGTGTCTGACCCGTCTGTACCAGAGTACCATCAACCCTGAGAGAGATCTGGCCACTGGCCTCATAGGACCCCTCCTCATCTGCAAGAAGGACTCCATGGACACCAGGGGGCGGCTGGTGAGAATCGACACTTAATATGTCCATAATGACACATAGGGTTGGATTTTCAGACATAGATTTAAGTCTAGTCTTGGAATAAGAATAACTTTCATTGAAGAATAGAGATGTGTCCCTGAAACTGGCTCAATATGACATATCAGTGCATTATTTCTCCTGCAGCTTGAAGTCATACACTGATAACTTAGATGTTGTTGTTTGTAGCAGTGTGAGTTCTTGTGGTTATCATAACCTAAGATGTCCAACTTGCAGGTGGGCCCAGATAAAGTGAAGCAGTTGATGTTCGCTGTGTTTGATGAGAACAAGAGTTGGTACATCAATGACAACATTCAGAAGTACAGCAGAGACCCCTCCATGGTCAACCCTACAGACCCTGACTTCTACAACTCCAATGTCATCTACAGTAAGTAAGGTTTTCCTGCCTGGTTATCTTGGTTCTTGATGAAAGTGGTGACACATGTCTGCTCTGTCACCCTTTTTGTGTGCTATGTTTTTTATCTTGATCTCATTTTTGTTTACAGACGTGAACGGGATTATGTTCAACGAGCAGAGGGTCCAGGTGTGTAAGGATGACGTGACCTTCTGGCACCTGTCCAACGTGGGGACGCAGAGCGACTTCTTGTCCGTCTACTTCACAGGAAACCCCTTCATGAAGGACAACGTGTACGAGTCCGTCCTCACACTCTTCCCAATGTCCGGGGAGACCGTTACCATGGAGTCTCAGCTAATCGGTAAGGTCAGAGGTCAAATGATCCTACTGCAGTTGTATTCAGTAGGCATCAAATGGAAGAACATATTTTAAACAGGGAGGTGCTATAGGTCCATTAAGAACACAGGTTTTCACTACGGTGCATCCTACTAAAACCTGACCCTGAGAGGTGTTTTCTGGAGCGTTGTGCGCTGATGTTTTTTCATCCTCAGGTGAGTGGGAGATCAGTGCGTTCGACAGCCGCCTGAAAAGCCGTGGCATGAGCGCCCGCTACTCCGTCCTGTCTTGTAACATTGAACTGCTGGTGGACAATGAAGATGTAGAGTATGGCCTGGAGGACGTCCTGCCTGACTACGTAGACCACTTCTTCAAACCCAGATCCCTCCACCCCCAGCCACAGAACAGGACCGTAGCTGTCAGAGTCTGCAGGAAGCAACCTGGCTTAAACCAGAACACAACAACACCGCAAACAGGAAATGACACAGATAACGAAGTCGCCATCGGAGAATCAGGGGACCACGGGTCTGATAACAATGTCACATTTAAGGCAGGGGACCAGAGGTCAATCTGTGAGGTCAGGTATGTGACGGTGTCGTCTGCTGATGAGGAGGCCAACCTGCTTTCCCAGGGAGGGATCCCCACAGATGTTCTAGAGCAACTGGAGAAGGACGGGGAGTGGAAGGCTTCAGAGAACCAGGAGGGAGGGGACCTGGGTGGGGAGCAGGGGGGGAACGGGAGACAGAGACGCCAGGCCGGGTTGGAGGGTGGAGAGAATGGAGAGCGCAACAAGCTGGTGGAGAATTGTGAGGAGGAGGTGCTGAAGGAGTGGAAGGGTCAGGTGTATGGGGAGGCACTAGAGCAGGAGCAGAAGGTGGAGGTGTTGGATCAGCAGGAGGCGCAGGGTGAGGGGTTCTTAAAGGTGCAGGAGCAGATGGAGAGGCAAAAGGGCGAGCTGGATCGAGATTCACATCCCCTAACCACCAATCATGCAGATAAGGACCCTCTACTCTTGGAGTTAGACGGATGGATAGATCTAGACCCCCTGAACAAAACTTTGGAAGCTCTCCCGGATCAGCTGAAAGTGCAGCAGCAGAGGGAGGAGCAGAAGGTGGAGGTGTTGGATCAGCTGAAGGTGCAGCAGCAGAGGGAGGAGCAGAAGGTGGAGGTGTTGGATCAGCTGAAGGTAGAGGAGCAGAAAGCTGGGGATGTGCATCCCCTAAGCAACAACACTCACACAGAGCTGGACAGACCTCTACTGGATTTGTTGGATCTAAACTTCTCCAATGTCTCCAATGACAACGAGACGGCTCCCAGGAACGCAGTGTCTCTGGAGTATGATGACTATAGTGAGGAAGACACTGGGACAGCCTACATAGGGACAGAGGACAACCTGGACCTGAGGACCACAGATGGACAATACCGCAGCTACTACATCGCTGCACAGGAGATCTCATGGGACTATGGGATCAGGAAACCACATCAGCTCATAAAAACAAGGTAGTGTTTGGCTTTTGTAAGTATCTGGTTTCTTGGACACTTATGCTTAGTCTTTGGGGAGCACTTCAATGGAGAATCTCAATTGAATATGCTTTTTAGTCCAGAACTAGGCTTAATCTGTGTCTGGCCCCATCTCTTTGACTATTCATTTTTGATAGATTTCTAAATAAATCCGGTTTCTGATTGATCAGCTCAGTTTAAAAGTAAAGGAAAAGCTGCTCTCTAGTAGCTCCAATGCAATCATTTACTTACCAACGTTTCAACGGCAAGCTGTCTTTTATCAGGGTATTGATCAATGGAAAGATGTATTTTATCAGGGTATTGATTAACGGCAAGCTGTCTTTTATCAGGGTATTGATTAACGGCAAGCTGTATTTTATCAGGGTATTGATTAACGGCAAGCTGTATTTTATCAGGGTATTGATCAATGGAAAGATGTATTTTATCAGGGTATTGATTAACGGCAAGCTGTATTTTATCAGGGTATTGATTAACGGCAAGCTGTATTTTATCAGGGTATTGATTAACGGCAAGCTGTATTTTATCAGGGTATTGATTAACGGCAAGCTGTCTTTTATCAGGGTATTGATTAACGGCAAGCTGTCTTTTATCAGGGTATTGATCAATGGCAAGATGTATTTTATCAGGGTATTGATTAACGGCAAGCTGTCTTTTATCAGGGTATTGATTAACGGCAAGCTGTATTTTATCAGGGTATTGATTAACGGCAAGCTGTCTTTTATCAGGGTATTGATCAACAGCAAGCTGTCTTTTATCAGGGTATTGATTAACGGCAAGCTGTCCTTTATCAGGGTATTGATTAACGGCAAGCTGTCTTTTATCAGGGTATTGATTAACGGCAAGCTGTCTTTTATCAGGGTATTGATCAACGGCAAGCTGTCTTTTATTAGGATATTGATCAATGGCAAGCTCTCTTTTATCAGGGTATTGATTAACGGCAAGCTGTCTTTTATCAGGGTATTGATTAACGGCAAGCTGTCTTTTATCAGGGTATTGATTAACGCTGTCTTTATCAGGGTATTGATTAACGGCAAGCTGTCTTTTATCAGGGTATTGATTAACGGCAAGCTGTCTTTTATCAGGGTATTGATTAACGGCAAGCTGTCTTTTATCAGGGTATTGATTAACGGCAAGCTGTCTTTTATCAGGGTATTGATTAACGAAGCTGTCATCAGGGTATTGATTAACGGCAAGCTGTCTTTTATCAGGGTATTGATTAACGGCAAGCTGTCTTTATCAGGGTATTGATTAACGGCAAGCTGTCTTTTATCAGGGTATTGATTAACGGCAAGCTGTCTTTTATCAGGGTATTGATTACGGCAAGCTGTCTTTTATCAGGATTGATCAACGATGTCTTTTATTAGGATATTGATCAATGGCAAGCTCTCTTTTATCAGGGTATTGATTAACGGCAAGCTGTCTTTTATCAGGGTATTGATTAACGGCAAGCTGTCTTTTATCAGGGTATTGATTAACGGCAAGCTGTCTTTTATCAGGGTATTGATTAACGGCAAGCTGTCTTTTATCAGGGTATTGATTAACGGCAAGCTGTCTTTTATCAGGGTATTGATTAACGGCAAGCTGTCTTTTATCAGGGTATTGATTAACGGCAAGCTGTCTTTTATCAGGGTATTGATTAACGGCAAGCTGTCGTTTATCAGGGTATTGATTAACGGCAAGCTGTCTTTTATCAGGGTATTGATTAACGGCAAGCTGTCTTTTATCAGGGTATTGATCAGCTAATCAACTTTCAACTGTTCACTCCCCAGAGAGAGGCGTAGGGGAATGAGGAAGTTCCTGGCGGAATATAAGAAGGTGGTGTTCAGGGCCTACAGTGATAGAGACTTCCAGATCCCCGTCACCAGAGGAGAGCTGCAGGAACATCTGGGACTCATGGGCCCTATCATTAAAGCTGAGGTCAACGACCTCCTTACCGTGAGTGGAGATCAATGATCATCTTGTTAATTCACAGATGTTTCAAATCAATTCATATTTTAACTACTACTAACCTGGTCAAGGTGTTTCTGAGTTCTTGGTGTAGTGGCTAAGGTTCTGGACAGTTGCAGGAACCCTGGTTTTAATCCCGGTTGTGTTACCCCCTGAATTCACTGCTATAGTATTTTCATGGCATCTTATCAGATTCTGTGTGTTCTGCTGTTAAACATTCACCTGATCTTAATCTGGATCCTGTTTTTAATATTGATCCTGATCTTGATCCTGATCTTGATCTTGACAGGTGACCTTCAAGAACATGGCCTCCAGGCCGTACTCCCTGCACCTTCATGGGGTGTATGATAAGAGCCAGGGTGATGGTCAGTCCTCCGGGGCTGGGGTGGCGGGGGTCCCTGGGGAGGCGGTCCAGCCTGGAGAGGTCAGGGTCTACACCTGGAGGATCACCAGGAAGCAGGGGCCCACCGCTGCAGAGTTTGACTGTAAGGCCGGGGCCTACTATTCTACACAGAATAAGGCAGGTGGCACTGTCAACACTTACTGTATATTACAAAGCTAGCTCATAGTTAGGCCTCATAAATGTCTTTTATTTTCCTTAGATAGCTTAACAATGTTTTGACATGCTTTTCTCTGCATGCACGTATTGTTCTGGCGTATTTGACTGTGTGGCTTTGTGTTCTGTTCTCACCCCTGCAACAGGAGAAGGACCTCCACTCTGGTCTGATTGGCCCCTTAGTAATCTGTAAACCAGGCACCCTCCACCCCCAACTGAACCTACAGCCCAACCTACAGGAGTACGCCCTCCTCTTCCACACCTTCGACGAGACCAAGAGCTGGTACCTGGACGAGAACATCCGTCGGTACTGCACCCCACCCTGCCAGGCCCAGAAAGATGACCCCTGGTTTCAGCTCAGCAACAAGTTTGCAGGTACAGTAGAGTTATTCAGACTCCCTCCTAATGTCAATAATAGTTTCATAATAAATTAATAAAAATGGATTTCTAGTGAATTTCTCTGTTTGTTTAGGTTCATACTCATATCTGATCGATTGTTTGTGTTTGAGATTAATTTATCTGGAAAATCTTTCCATGTTACCTTAGCCATAAACGGCTACGTGGCAGAGACACTTCCTGGTCTGACTGTAGCCCAGCACCAGCAAGTCAGGTGGCACCTGCTGAACGTCGGGGGCGACGGGGAGTATCACACCGCCCACTTCCACGGTCTGCCCTTCAGCATTCACAAGGAGCAGGAGCATCGCATGGGGGTGTACAACCTCTATCCTGGTAAACACACACACTAAGAAACACACACACAACCACACAACCACAGTTACCACACACACACACACAACCACACAACCACAGTTACCACACACACACGCACACGCACACACACACAATAAAATAATAGTCAATCAAGAATGTCACCTGTCCCACCTTGGTCTCTGCCCCCCTCTCCAGGTGTGTTTGGAACAGTGGAGATGAGGCCGGCCACGGTGGGGACCTGGATGGTGGAGTGTACAGTAGGAGAGCACCAGCTGGCCGGCATGAGGGCTAAACTACTGGTCTACAACCCACGTAAGTAGCCTACCACACCTCACAACCCATGTAGGAACCACAACTCCCAACTTATGTAGGTACCACAACTCCCAACTTATGTAGGTACCACACCTCCTAACTTATGTAGGTACCACAACTCCCAACTTATGTAGGTACCACAACTCCCAACTTATGTAAGTACCCCAACTCCCAACTTATGTAAGTACCCCAACTCCCAACTTATGTAAGTACCCCAACTCCCAACTTACAGTATGTAGGTACCACAACTCCCAACTTATGTAAGTACCCCAACTCCCAACTTATGTAGGTACCACAACTCCCAACTTATGTAAGTACCCCAACTCCCAACTTATGTAGGTACCACAACTCCCAACTTATGTAGGTACCACAACTCCCAACTTATGTAGGTACCACACCTCCTAACTTATCTAGGTACCACAACTCCCAACTTATGTAGGTACCACATCTCCCAACTTATGTAGGTACCACAACTCCCAACTTATGGAGGTACCACACCTCCTAACTTATCTAGGTACCACAACTCCCAACTTATGTAGGTACCACACCTCCTAACTTATCTAGGTACCACAACTCCCAACTTATGTAGGTACCACAACTCCCAACTTATGTAGGTACCACAACTCCCAACTTATGTAAGTACCCCAACTCCCAACTTATGTAGGTACCACAACTCCCAACTTATGTAGGTACCACACCTCCTAACTTATGTAAGTACCCCAACTCCCAACTTATGTAGGTACCACAACTCCCAACTTATGTAGGTACCACACCTCCTAACTTATCTAGGTACCACAACTCCCACCTTATGTAGGTACCACATCTCCCAACTTATGTAGGTACCACAACTCCCAACTTATCTAGGTACCACACCTCCTAACTTATGTAGGTACCACACCTCCTAACTTATCTAGGTACCACAACTCCCAACTTATGTAGGTACCACAACTCCCAACTTATGTAGGTACCACACCTCCTAACTTATCTAGGTACCACAACTCCCAACTTATGTAGGTACCACAACTCCCAACTTATGTAGGTACCACACCTCCTAACTTATCTAGGTACCACAACTCCCAACTTATGTAGGTACCACACCTCCTAACTTATGTAGGTACCACACCTCCTAACTTATGTAGGTACCACAACTCCCAACTTATGTAGGTACCACAACTCCCAACTTATGTAGATACCACACCTCCTAACTTATGTAGGTACCACACCTCCTAACTTATGTAGGTACCACACCTCCTAACTTATCTAGGTACCACAACTCCCAACTTATGTAGGTACCACGTCTCCTAACTTATGTAGGTACCACACCTCCTAACTTATGTAGGTACCACATCTCCCAACTTATGTAGGTACCACAACTCCCAACTTATGTAAGTACCCCAACTCCCAACTTATGTAAGTACCCCAACTCCCAACTTATGTAAGTACCCCAACTCCCAACTTACAGTATGTAGGTACCACAACTCCCAACTTATGTAAGTACCCCAACTCCCAACTTATGTAGGTACCACAACTCCCAACTTATGTAAGTACCCCAACTCCCAACTTATGTAGGTACCACAACTCCCAACTTATGTAGGTACCACACCTCCTAACTTATGTAGGTACCACACCTCCTAACTTATCTAGGTACCACAACTCCCAACTTATGTAGGTACCACATCTCACAACTTATGTAGGTACCACAACTCCCAACTTATGTAGGTACCACACCTCCTAACTTATGTAGGTACCACACCTCCTAACTTATCTAGGTACCACAACTCCCAACTTATCTAGGTACCACAACTCCCAACTTATCTAGGTACCACACCTCCCAACTTATCTAGGTACCACAACTCCCAACTTATGTAGGTACCACAACTCCCAACTTATGTAGGTACCACACCTCCCAACTTATCTAGGTACCACAACTCCCAACTTATGTAGGTACCACACCTCCTAACTTATGTAGGTACCACACCTGCTAACTTATGTAGGTACCACAACTCCCAACTTATGTAGATACCACATCTCTAACTTATGTAGGTACCACACTCCCAACTTATGTAGGTACCACATCTCCCAACTTATGTAGGTACCACAACTCCCAACTTATCTAGGTACCCCAACTCCCAACTTATGTAAGTACCACAACTCCCAACTTATGTAAGTACCCCAACTCCCAACTTACAGTAGGTACCACAACTCCCAACTTATGTAGGTACCACAACTCCCAACTTATGTAGGTACCACAACTCCCAACTTATGTAGGTACCACAACTCCCAACTTATGTAGGTACCACAACTCCCAACTTATGTAGGTACCACACCTCCTAACTTATGTAGGTACCACACCTCCTAACTTATCTAGGTACCACAACTCCCAACTTATGTAGGTACCACATCTCACAACTTATGTAGGTACCACAACTCCCAACTTATGTAGGTACCACACCTCCTAACTTATGTAGGTACCACACCTCCTAACTTATCTAGGTACCACAACTCCCAACTTATGTAGGTACCACAACTCCCAACTTATGTAGGTACCACACCTCCTAACTTATCTAGGTACCACAACTCCCAACTTATGTAGGTACCACAACTCCCAACTTATGTAGGTACCACACCTCCTAACTTATCTAGGTACCACAACTCCCAACTTATGTAGGTACCACACCTCCTAACTTATGTAGGTACCACACCTCCTAACTTATGTAGGTACCACAACTCCCAACTTATGTAGGTACCACAACTCCCAACTTATGTAGATACCACACCTCCTAACTTATGTAGGTACCACACCTCCTAACTTATGTAGGTACCACACCTCCTAACTTATCTAGGTACCACAACTCCCAACTTATGTAGGTACCACGTCTCCTAACTTATGTAGGTACCACACCTCCTAACTTATGTAGGTACCACATCTCCCAACTTATGTAGGTACCACAACTCCCAACTTATGTAGGTACCACACCTCCTAACTTATCTAGGTACCACACCTCCTAACTTATCTAGGTACCACAACTCCCAACTTATGTAGGTACCACACCTCCTAACTTATCTAGGTACCACAACTCCCAACTTATGTAGGTACCACATCTCCCAACTTATGTAGGTACCACAACTCCCAACTTATGGAGGTACCACACCTCCTAACTTATGTAGGTACCACACCTCCTAACTTATCTAGGTACCACAACTCCCAACTTATGTAGGTACCACATCTCACAACGTATGTAGGTACCACAACTCCCAACTTATGTAGGTACCACACCTCCTAACTTATCTAGGTACCACACCTCCTAACTTATGTAGGTACCACAACTCCCAACTTATGTAGGTACCACAACTCCCAACTTATGTAGGTACCACACCTCCTAACTTATCTAGGTACCACAACTCCCAACTTATGTAGGTACCACAACTCCCAACTTATGTAGGTACCACACCTCCTAACTTATGTAGGTACCACAACTCCCAACTTATGTAGGTACCACACCTCCTAACTTATGTAGGTACCACACTCCCAACTTATGTAGGTACCACAACTCCCAACTTATGTAGGTACCACAACTCCCAACTTATGTAGATACCACACCTCCTAACTTATGTAGGTACCACACCTCCTAACTTATGTAGGTACCACACCTCCTAACTTATCTAGGTACCACAACTCCCAACTTATGTAGGTACCACATCTCCCAACTTATGTAGGTACCACACCTCCCAACTTATGTAGGTACCACATCTCCTAACTTATCTAGGTACCACAACTCCCAACTTATGTAGGTACCACATCTCCCAACTTATGTAGGTACCACACCTCCTAACTTATCTAGGTACCACAACTCCCAACTTATGTAGGTACCACAACTCCCAACTTATGTAGGTACCACACCTCCCAACTTATGTAGGTACCACACCTCCTAACTTATGTAGGTACCACACCTCCTAACTTATCTAGGTACCACAACTCCCAACTTATGTAGGTACCACATCTCCTAACTTATGTAGGTACCACACCTCCTAACTTATGTAGGTACCACATCTCCTAACTTATCTAGGTACCACAACTCCCAACTTATGTAGGTACCACATCTCCCAACTTATGTAGGTACCACACCTCCTAACTTATCTAGGTACCACAACTCCCAACTTATGTAGGTACCACATCTCCCAACTTATGTAGGTACCACAACTCCCAACTTATGTAGGTACCACACCTCCTAACTTATGTAGGTACCACACCTCCTAACTTATGTAGGTACCACACCTCCTAACTTATCTAGGTACCACAACTCCCAACTTATGTAGGTACCACATCTCACAACTTATGTAGGTACCACAACTCCCAACTTATGTAGGTACCACACCTCCTAACTTATGTAGGTACCACACCTCCTAACTTATCTAGGTACCACAACTCCCAACTTGTGTAGATACCACAACTCCCAACTTATGTAGGTACCACAACTCACAACTGATGTAGATACCACATCTCCCAACATATGTAGATACCACACATAGTTACCTCACAAGAGCCTTACTCAGTAGACTGAGACAGAAGTGTGAAATGTGTTTTTTGAAATGTCTTAGAATGACATTGTTGGCTATTCTTTTGTGAAATGTGGACAATGTAAATAATAGAAAGTAATTTCATGTGATTGCCTGGCAGGATGCATCCAGCCTCTGGGGTTGAGGTCAGGAAGAATAGACGATTCTCAGATCACTGCATCAGACCACATAGGTAAGCAAGCTTCAGCAATGCAAGAATGTAACCACAAGAATGTAACCACACACCTCTCAATCATTATATCTGATGTGTTGTGAGCGTTTTGACAGAGAAAAGGTTGCCATGCAGTACCTTAGGGTGTTTCACATTGGTGCTAGAACAGGGGACTTCCCCTCCTTACTATGGAAAAGCCTTATGTAAATCCAATCAATTATTATTATTCATTATTCAGTTATTTCACGTCAGAAAGTAGGCTCGTACACAGTAAACGCATAAGTGAGCCTCTAGAATGGAGAAATATTGCCGTGATGAATCAGTGACTTACTGTTTATGAAAACTTTACTCTGTGTTAGGCCTGCATACAGTTAGCCAGTGTGATTGAATGCATATATGTGTTTTCCAGGTAACTGGGAGGCCAGGCTGGCGAGGCTGGAGCTATCTGGTTCTGTCAACGCCTGGATGGGCGCGGATCAGAAATCATGGATCCAGGTTCAACACTAAAATTCCTGTTCTCCTGTGAAAGATCTTGTAGATTGAAAGGCCCTCTGATTTTGCTGCCCAATTATACTCATGAGAAAAATTGGAATTGGGATTTCAGTTCACTTCCTGAAATGACTGAATTGAAATGGAACTGGCCCCAACCCTGGTCTCCTGTTGTGGCTTGTATGCAGGTGGACCTCCAAAGACCCACACTGATCCATGGGATCCAGACCCAGGGTGCAAGAGCCTCTCTGGGCCTGAAGGACTACTTCATCATGTACTTCACCCTCTCCTACAGCCTAGACCAGGAGACCTGGACTAACTACAGGGGGAACAGCACCACGCCAACTTACGTCAGTACCTTACATGTACCTTAACCATCTGTACCAGTACCTACTGGCTAGTACTGTACCCACAAAGCACGAGCTTAATTGTTTACCATACAAACCAGCAGTCAGAGAGCAGGTGCATTTATCTTTTTGTTACTGTAAATGTCATCAATGCCTAAAATATCTCAGGGTAGTTCTATGCAATACTACCATGCTACCTCTTGTACTTACTGTTAATGATATAACTTTTGTTCATTTCAGATATTTAACGGTAATCTGGATGGCTCCAAGGTGAAGGAGAACCATCTGTCTCCCCCCATCCTGGGGCGCTACATCAGACTGCAGCCTGTCACCATCCAGAGGAACCCTGCTCTTCGCATGGAGCTGCTGGGCTGTGACGTCAACAGTGAGTCCCTGTGGCAGTTAGGAACACCTTTGTAACAGTTTGTAACAGCTCAGATCACATTTAGTGGTGGTGTATGTTGTGATTAGATGTTGTAGCTGAGGTTGAGAGGTCCGTGATAGGGGTCAGGGGCCGGGGGAAGGGAGGAGGTGCAGGGACGGACAGATCTCAGGTGCTGGTGAATAGAATCCCAGAGAGAAAGAAGAAGGGAAATAAAAATGTCTGTCTGTCTGTCTGTCTGTCTCAGGCTGCTCCTTCCCCCTGGGTCTCCAGAGGAGGTTGGTTCCAGACAGCAGCTTCAGAGCCTCCTCCTTCCTGCAGACTTGGAGGCTCTCCTGGGGCCCCGCCCTCGCACGCCTCCGCCAGGATGGCAGCGCCAATGCATGGCGCCCCAAGGTACACACACACATATATACAACAACACAGAAGCTCACAAGAAACACACACACAAAGTCAAACCACACACACCGTCACCTCCCTCTGTTACCGGCACATCTATTTTTACATGATCTCTCTCTCTCTCTCTCTCTCTCTCTCTCAATTCAATTCAATTCAAAGTGGTGTTTACATTGCCAAAGCAAGTGAAATAAACAATAAACAAAGTGAGAAGAATTTAACAGTAAATATTGCACTCAAAAAGGATTAAAAAAGATTTCAAGTATTATATTATCAGTTATATAGCAGATATGATCAGTTATATAGCAGATATGATCATTTATATACCAGATATGATCAGTTATATAGCAGATATGATCAGTTATATACCAGATATGATCAGTTATATACCAGATATGATCAGTTATATACTAGATATGATCAGTTATACACCAGATATGATCAGTTATATACTAGATATGATCAGTTATATACCAGATATGATCAGTTATATACCAGATATGATCAGTTATATACTAGATATGATCAGTTATATACCAGATATGATCAGTTATATACTAGATATGATCAGTTATATACCAGATATGATCAGTTATATACCAGATATGATCAGTTATATACCAGATATGATCAGTTATATAGCAGATATGATCAGTTATATACCATATATTATCAGTTATATACCAGATATTATCAGTTATATTAGCTATGTTGCCTTCTTCATAATACTAGTTGAAAGTCCATATCCTATCGAATTTTTTACACTTTGCAAATATTTGTGATACGAATAATATGGGAAGATAAATAAACAGATACATATTGGTGGTATTTACAATGTTGTTTGTAATTCACTGGTTGCCCTTTTCACATGGCATTAGGTCACAAATCTTGCTGCTGTAATGGCACACTGTGGTATTTTACCCATTAGAAATGGGAGTCTGTGTGATCTGTGGGAAATATGTGTCTCTAATGTGGCCAGACATTTGGCAGGAGGTTAGGAAGTGCAGCTCAGTTTCAACCACATGTTGTGGGCAGTGTTCACAGTTTCTCTGTTTCTCTGTTTTTGTAGAGAACTTTTTGTGGAAGGTACTACACCGCACACAGACCCCTTCACGCACTCAATGTTGTCGAGATACATTGAGTTTCCTTGTAGGCCTATTTGTCAGGGAAACTGTGAAGCCAGCTCTACAGCCTGTTTCTGAATGAGTCTTTTATTAAACAATGTGAAACAAGGTTTCTGTTTGATCCTTTTCATGACATCATGCATAGCTGTTATTTATATGGCCTAAACTAAATGTGTTCATATGGTCACAGTATTATCTATAGGTTTTAATGAAAAACAATAAACATACACATTTAATAACAGACTCAGGTATTCTGCCACTGTGTACTCTCTGTTTAGAGACAGATAGCATTCTAATTTGTTCTGTTTTTGGGTTGATTCTTTCCAGTGTGTTAAATAGTTCACTTTCTGCTTTCTCATAATTTGGTTGCTGTCCTGAGGCTCTGTGGGGTCTGTGTTTGTGAGGGGACTCTTCTCTCTGTAGGTGAGGGCTTTGTGGTGGAATGTGTGGGCATCGCTTGCTTTTACATGGTTGAAGGATTTAACAGCTCTTTTCTGGATGTTCATAACTAGGTAGTATAATCTTAATTCTGATCTGCATTGTTTCGGGGTTTGCGTTCTACACAAAGTATATTTTTGCTGAATTCTGCATGCAGAGTATCAATTCGGTGTTTATCATATTTTTGAAATTATTGGTTGGTGAGTGGACCCCAGACCTCACAACCATAGTGGGCAATGGGTTCTATAACTGATTCAAGTATTTTTAGCCAGATCCTAATTGGGATGTTGATGTTCATGTTCCTTTTGATGGCGTAGAAGGCCCTTCTTGCCTTGTCTCTTAGATTGTTCACAGCATTGTGGAAGTTACCTGTGGTGTTGATGTTCCTTTTGATGGCGTAGAATGCCCTTCTTGCCTTGTCTCTCAGATCGTTCACAGCATTGTGGAAGTTACCTGTGGTGTTGATGTCCCTTTTGATGGCGTAGAAGGCCCTTCTCGCCTTGTCTCTCAGATCGTTCACAGCATTGTGGAAGTTACCTGTGGTGTTGATGTTGATGTTCCTTTTGATGGCGTAGAAGGCCCTTCTTGCCTTGTCTCTCAGATCGTTCACAGCATTGTGGAAGTTACCTGTGGTGTTGATGTTCCTTTTGATGGTGTAGAAGGCCCTTCTTGCCTTGTCTCTTAGATTGTTCACAGCCGTGTGGAAGTTACCTGTGGTGTTGATGTTCCTTTTGATGGTGTAGAAGGCCCTTCTTGCCTTGTCTCTCAGATCGTTCACAGCATTGTGGAAGTTACCTGTGGTGTTGATGTTCCTTTTGATGGCGTAGAAGGCCCTTCTTGCCTTGTCTCTCAGATCGTTCACAGCATTGTGGAAGTTACCTGTGGTGTTGATGTTCCTTTTGATGGCGTAGAAGGCCCTTCTTGCCTTGTCTCTCAGATCGTTCACAGCATTGTGGAAGTTACCTGTGGTGTTGATGTTCCTTTTGATGGCGTAGAAGGCCCTTCTTGCCTTGTCTCTCAGATCGTTCACAGCATTGTGGAAGTTACCTGTGGTGTTGATGTTCCTTTTGATGGCGTAGAAGGCCCTTCTTGCCTTGTCTCTCAGATCGTTCACAGCATTGTGGAAGTTACCTGTGGTGTTGATGTTCCTTTTGATGCCGTAGAAGGCCCTTCTTGCCTTGTCTCTCAGATCGTTCACAGCATTGTGGAAGTTACCTGTGGTGTTGAAGTTCCTTTTGATGGCATAGAAGGCCCTTCTTGCCTTGTCTCTCAGATCGTTCACAGCATTGTGGAAGTTACCTGTGGTGTTGATGTCCCTTTTGATGGCGTAGAAGGCCCTTCTCGCCTTGTCTCTCAGATCGTTCACAGCATTGTGGAAGTTACCTGTGGTGTTGATGTTGATGTTCCTTTTGATGGCGTAGAAGGCCCTTCTTGCCTTGTCTCTCAGATCGTTCACAGCATTGTGGAAGTTACCTGTGGTGTTGATGTTCCTTTTGATGGTGTAGAAGGCCCTTCTTGCCTTGTCTCTTAGATCGTTCACAGCATTGTGGAAGTTACCTGTGGTGTTGATGTTCCTTTTGATGGCGTAGAAGGCCCCTCTTGCCTTGTCTCTCAGATCGTTCACAGCATTGTGGAAGTTACCTGTGGTGTTGATGTTCCTTTTGATGGCGTCCCTTCTTGCCTTGTCTCTCAGATCGTTCACAGCCGTGTGGAAGTTACCTGTGGTGTTGATGTTCCTTTTGATGGCGTAGAAGGCCCTTCTTGCCTTGTCTCTCAGATCGTTCACAGCATTATGGAAGTTACCTGTGGTGTTGATGTTCCTTTTGATGGCGTAGAAGGCCCTTCTTGCCTTGTCTCTCAGATCGTTCACAGCATTGTGGAAGTTACCTGTGGTGTTGATGTTCCTTTTGATGGCATAGAAGGCCCTTCTTGCCTTGTCTCTCAGATCATTCACAGCATTATGGAAGTTACCTGTGGTGTTGATGTTCCTTTTGATGGCGTAGAAGGCCCTTCTTGCCTTGTCTCTCAGATCGTTCACAGCATTGTGGAAGTTACCTGTGGTGTTGATGTTGATGTTCCTTTTGATGGCGTAGAAGGCCCTTCTTGCCTTGTCTCTCAGATCATTCACAGCATTGTGGAAGTTACCTGTGGTGTTGATGTTCCTTTTGATGGCGTAGAAGGCCCTTCTTGCCTTGTCTCTCAGATCGTTCACAGCATTGTGGAAGTTACCTTTGGTGTTGATGTTCCTTTTGATGGCGTAGAAGGCCCTTCTTGCCTTGTCTCTCAGATCGTTCACAGCCGTGTGGAAGTTACCTGTGGTGTTGATGTTCCTTTTGATGGCGTAGAAGGCCCTTCTTGCCTTGTCTCTCAGATCGTTCACAGCATTGTGGAAGTTACCTGTGGTGTTGATGTTCCTTTTGATGGTGTAGAAGGCCCTTCTTGCCTTGTCTCTCAGATCGTTCACAGCATTGTGGAAGTTACCTGTGGTGTTGATGTTCCTTTTGATGGCGTAGAAGGCCCTTCTTGCCTTGTCTCTCAGATCGTTCACAGCATTGTGGAAGTTACCTGTGGTGTTGATGTTCCTTTTGATGGCGTATTCTTGCCTTGTCTCTCAGATCGTTCACAGCATTGTGGAAGTTACCTGTGGTGTTGATGTTCCTTTTGATGGCGTAGAAGGCCCTTCTTGCCTTGTCTCTCAGATCGTTCACAGCATTGTGGAAGTTACCTGTGGTGTTGATGTTCCTTTTGATGGCGTAGAAGGCCCTTCTTGCCTTGTCTCTCAGATCGTTCACAGCATTGTGGAAGTTACCTGTGGTGTTGATGTTCCTTTTGATGCCGTAGAAGGCCCTTCTTGCCTTGTCTCTCAGATCGTTCACAGCATTGTGGAAGTTACCTGTGGTGTTGAAGTTCCTTTTGATGGCATAGAAGGCCCTTCTTGCCTTGTCTCTCAGATCGTTCACAGCATTGTGGAAGTTACCTGTGGTGTTGATGTTCCTTTTGATGGCATAGAAGGCCCTTCTTGCCTTGTCTCTCAGATCATTCACAGCATTATGGAAGTTACCTGTGGTGTTGATGTTCCTTTTGATGGCGTAGAAGGCCCTTCTTGCCTTGTCTCTCAGATCGTTCACAGCATTGTGGAAGTTACCTGTGGTGTTGATGTTGATGTTCCTTTTGATGGCGTAGAAGGCCCTTCTTGCCTTGTCTCTCAGATCATTCACAGCATTATGGAAGTTACCTGTGGTGTTGATGTTCCTTTTGATGGCGTAGAAGGCCCTTCTTGCCTTGTCTCTCAGATCGTTCACAGCATTGTGGAAGTTACCTGTGGTGTTGATGTTCCTTTTGATGGCGTAGAAGGCCCTTCTTGCCTTGTCTCTCAGATCGTTCACAGCATTGTGGAAGTTACCTTTGGTGTTGATGTTCCTTTTGATGGCGTAGAAGGCCCTTCTTGCCTTGTCTCTCAGATCGTTGACAGCCGTGTGGAAGTTACCTGTGGTGTTGATGTTCCTTTTGATGGCGTAGAAGGCCCTTCTTGCCTTGTCTCTCAGATCGTTCACAGCATTGTGGAAGTTACCTGTGGTGTTGATGTTCCTTTTGATGGCGTAGAAGGCCCTTCTTGCCTTGTCTCTCAGATCGTTCACAGCATTGTGGAAGTTACCTGTGGTGTTGATGTTCCTTTTGATGGCGTAGAAGGCCCTTCTTGCCTTGTCTCTCAGATCATTCACAGCATTGTGGAAGTTACCTGTGGTGTTGATGTTCCTTTTGATGGCGTAGAAGGCCCTTCTTGCCTTGTCTCTCAGATCGTTCACAGCATTGTGGAAGTTACCTGTGGTGTTGATGTTGATGTTCCTTTTGATGGCGTAGAAGGCCCTTCTTGCCTTGTCTCTCAGATCGTTCACAGCATTGTGGAAGTTACCTGTGGTGTTGATGTTCCTTTTGATGGCGTAGAAGGCCCTTCTTGCCTTGTCTCTCAGATCGTTCACAGCATTGTGGAAGTTACCTGTGGTGTTGATGTTCCTTTTGATGCCGTAGAAGGCCCTTCTTGCCTTGTCTCTTAGATTGTTCACAGAAGGGTGGAAGTTACCTGTGGTGTTGATGTTCCTTTTGATGGTGTAGAAGGCCCTTCTTGCCTTGTCTCTCAGATCGTTCACAGCATTGTGGAAGTTACCTGTGGTGTTGATGTTGATGTTCCTTTTGATGGCGTAGAAGGCCCTTCTTGCCTTGTCTCTCAGATCATTCACAGCATTGTGGAAGTTACCTGTGGTGTTGATGTTCCTTTTGATGGCGTAGAAGGCCCTTCTTGCCTTGTCTCTCAGATCGTTCACAGCATTGTGGAAGTTACCTTTGGTGTTGATGTTCCTTTTGATGGCGTAGAAGGCCCTTCTTGCCTTGTCTCTCAGATCGTTCACAGCCGTGTGGAAGTTACCTGTGGTGTTGATGTTCCTTTTGATGGCGTAGAAGGCCCTTCTTGCCTTGTCTCTCAGATCGTTCACAGCATTGTGGAAGTTACCTGTGGTGTTGATGTTCCTTTTGATGGTGTAGAAGGCCCTTCTTGCCTTGTCTCTCAGATCGTTCACAGCATTGTGGAAGTTACCTGTGGTGTTGATGTTCCTTTTGATGGCGTAGAAGGCCCTTCTTGCCTTGTCTCTCAGATCGTTCACAGCATTGTGGAAGTTACCTGTGGTGTTGATGTTGATGTTCCTTTTGATGGCGTAGAAGGCCCTTCTTGCCTTGTCTCTCAGATCATTCACAGCATTATGGAAGTTACCTGTGGTGTTGATGTTCCTTTTGATGGCGTAGAAGGCCCTTCTTGCCTTGTCTCTCAGATCGTTCACAGCATTGTGGAAGTTACCTGTGGTGTTGATGTTCCTTTTGATGGCGTAGAAGGCCCTTCTTGCCTTGTCTCTCAGATCGTTCACAGCATTGTGGAAGTTACCTTTGGTGTTGATGTTCCTTTTGATGGCGTCCCTTCTTGCCTTGTCTCTCAGATCGTTCACAGCCGTGTGGAAGTTACCTGTGGTGTTGATGTTCCTTTTGATGGCGTAGAAGGCCCTTCTTGCCTTGTCTCTCAGATCGTTCACAGCATTGTGGAAGTTACCTGTGGTGTTGATGTTCCTTTTGATGGCGTAGAAGGCCCTTCTTGCCTTGTCTCTCAGATCGTTCACAGCATTGTGGAAGTTACCTGTGGTGTTGATGTTCCTTTTGATGGCGTAGAAGGCCCTTCTTGCCTTGTCTCTCAGATCATTCACAGCATTGTGGAAGTTACCTGTGGTGTTGATGTTCCTTTTGATGGCGTAGAAGGCCCTTCTTGCCTTGTCTCTCAGATCGTTCACAGCATTGTGGAAGTTACCTGTGGTGTTGATGTTGATGTTCCTTTTGATGGCGTAGAAGGCCCTTCTTGCCTTGTCTCTCAGATCGTTCACAGCATTGTGGAAGTTACCTGTGGTGTTGATGTTCCTTTTGATGGCGTAGAAGGCCCTTCTTGCCTTGTCTCTCAGATCGTTCACAGCATTGTGGAAGTTACCTGTGGTGTTGATGTTCCTTTTGATGCCGTGTAGAAGGCCCTTCTTGCCTTGTCTCTTAGATTGTTCACAGAAGGGTGGAAGTTACCTGTGGTGTTGATGTTCCTTTTGATGGTGTAGAAGGCCCTTCTTGCCTTGTCTCTCAGATCGTTCACAGCATTGTGGAAGTTACCTGTGGTGTTGATGTTCCTTTTGATGGCGTAGAAGGCCCTTCTTGCCTTGTCTCTCAGATCATTCACAGCATTGTGGAAGTTACCTGTGGTGTTGATGTTCCTTTTGATGGCGTAGAAGGCCCTTCTTGCCTTGTCTCTCAGATCGTTCACAGCATTGTGGAAGTTACCTTGGTGTTGATGTTCCTTTTGATGGCGTAGAAGGCCCTTCTTGCCTTGTCTCTCAGATCGTTCACAGCCGTGTGGAAGTTACCTGTGGTGTTGATGTTCCTTTTGATGGCGTAGAAGGCCCTTCTTGCCTTGTCTCTCAGATCGTTCACAGCATTGTGGAAGTTACCTGTGGTGTTGATGTTCCTTTTGATGGCGTAGAAGGCCCTTCTTGCCTTGTCTCTCAGATCGTTCACAGCATTGTGGAAGTTACCTGTGGTGTTGATGTTCCTTTTGATGGCGTAGAAGGCCCTTCTTGCCTTGTCTCTCAGATCGTTCACAGCATTGTGGAAGTTACCTGTGGTGTTGATGTTCCTTTTGATGGCGTAGAAGGCCCTTCTTGCCTTGTCTCTCAGATCGTTCACAGCATTGTGGAAGTTACCTGTGGTGTTGATGTTCCTTTTGATGGCGTAGAAGGCCCTTCTTGCCTTGTCTCTCAGATCGTTCACAGCATTGTGGAAGTTACCTGTGGTGTTGATGTTCCTTTTGATGCCGTAGAAGGCCCTTCTTGCCTTGTCTCTCAGATCGTTCACAGCATTGTGGAAGTTACCTGTGGTGTTGAAGTTCCTTT
Organism: Oncorhynchus nerka; assembly: GCF_034236695.1. Taxonomy (NCBI): domain Eukaryota; kingdom Metazoa; phylum Chordata; class Actinopteri; order Salmoniformes; family Salmonidae; genus Oncorhynchus; species Oncorhynchus nerka. The sequence continues at coordinate 20,294,464 of NC_088400.1, forward strand.
TGATGGCATAGAAGGCCCTTCTTGCCTTGTCTCTCAGATCATTCACAGCATTATGGAAGTTACCTGTGGTGTTGATGTTCCTTTTGATGGCGTAGAAGGCCCTTCTTGCCTTGTCTCTCAGATCGTTCACAGCATTGTGGAAGTTACCTGTGGTGTTGATGTTGATGTTCCTTTTGATGGCGTAGAAGGCCCTTCTTGCCTTGTCTCTCAGATCATTCACAGCATTATGGAAGTTACCTGTGGTGTTGATGTTCCTTTTGATGGCGTAGAAGGCCCTTCTTGCCTTGTCTCTCAGATCGTTCACAGCATTGTGGAAGTTACCTGTGGTGTTGATGTTCCTTTTGATGGCGTAGAAGGCCCTTCTTGCCTTGTCTCTCAGATCGTTCACAGCATTGTGGAAGTTACCTGTGGTGTTGATGTTCCTTTTGATGGCGTAGAAGGCCCTTCTTGCCTTGTCTCTCAGATCGTTCACAGCCGTGTGGAAGTTACCTGTGGTGTTGATGTTCCTTTTGATGGCGTAGAAGGCCCTTCTTGCCTTGTCTCTCAGATCGTTCACAGCATTGTGGAAGTTACCTGTGGTGTTGATGTTCCTTTTGATGGCGTAGAAGGCCCTTCTTGCCTTGTCTCTCAGATCGTTCACAGCATTGTGGAAGTTACCTGTGGTGTTGATGTTGATGTTCCTTTTGATGGCGTAGAAGGCCCTTCTTGCCTTGTCTCTCAGATCGTTCACAGCATTGTGGAAGTTACCTGTGGTGTTGATGTTCCTTTTGATGGCGTAGAAGGCCCTTCTTGCCTTGTCTCTCAGATCGTTCACAGCATTGTGGAAGTTACCTGTGGTGTTGATGTTCCTTTTGATGCCGTAGAAGGCCCTTCTTGCCTTGTCTCTTAGATTGTTCACAGAAGACCTGTGGTGTTGATGTTCCTTTTGATGGCGTAGAAGGCCCTTCTTGCCTTGTCTCTCAGATCGTTCACAGCCGTGTGGAAGTTACCTGTGGTGTTGATGTTCCTTTTGATGGCATAGAAGGCCCTTCTTGCCTTGTCTCTCAGATCGTTCACAGCATTGTGGAAGTTACCTGTGGTGTTGATGTTGATGTTCCTTTTGATGGCGTAGAAGGCCCTTCTTGCCTTGTCTCTCAGATCGTTCACAGCATTGTGGAAGTTACCTGTGGTGTTGATGTTCCTTTTGATGGTGTAGAAGGCCCTTCTTGCCTTGTCTCTTAGATTGTTCACAGCCGTGTGGAAGTTACCTGTGGTGTTGATGTTCCTTTTGATGGCGTAGAAGGCCCTTCTTGCCTTGTCTCTCAGATCGTTCACAGCCGTGTGGAAGTTACCTGTGGTGTTGATGTTCCTTTTGATGGCGTAGAAGGCCCTTCTTGCCTTGTCTCTCAGATCGTTCACAGCATTGTGGAAGTTACCTGTGGTGTTGATGTTCCTTTTGATGCCGTAGAAGGCCCTTCTTGCCTTGTCTCTCAGATCGTTCACAACATTGTGGAAGTTACCTGTGGTGTTGAAGTTCCTTTTGATGGCGTAGAAGGCCCTTCTTGCCTTGTCTCTCAGATCGTTCACAGCCGTGTGGAAGTTACCTGTGGTGTTGATGTTCCTTTTGATGGCATAGAAGGCCCTTCTTGCCTTGTCTCTCAGATCGTTCACAGCATTGTGGAAGTTACCTGTGGTGTTGATGTTCCTTTTGATGGCGTAGAAGGCCCTTCTTGCCTTGTCTCTCAGATCGTTCACAGCATTGTGGAAGTTACCTGTGGTGTTGATGTTGATGTTCCTTTTGATGGCGTAGAAGGCCCTTCTTGCCTTGTCTCTCAGATCGTTCACAGCATTGTGGAAGTTACCTGTGGTGTTGATGTTCCTTTTGATGGTGTAGAAGGCCCTTCTTGCCTTGTCTCTTAGATTGTTCACAGCCGTGTGGAAGTTACCTGTGGTGTTGATGTTCCTTTTGATGGCGTAGAAGGCCCTTCTTGCCTTGTCTCTCAGATCGTTCACAGCCGTGTGGAAGTTACCTGTGGTGTTGATGTTCCTTTTGATGGCGTAGAAGGCCCTTCTTGCCTTGTCTCTCAGATCGTTCACAGCATTGTGGAAGTTACCTGTGGTGTTGATGTTCCTTTTGATGCCGTAGAAGGCCCTTCTTGCCTTGTCTCTCAGATCGTTCACAACATTGTGGAAGTTACCTGTGGTGTTGAAGTTCCTTTTGATGGCGTAGAAGGCCCTTCTTGCCTTGTCTCTCAGATCGTTCACAGCATTGTGGAAGTTACCTTTGGTGTTGATGTTCCTTTTGATGGCGTAGAAGGCCCTTCTTGCCTTGTCTCTCAGATCGTTCACAGCATTGTGGAAGTTACCTGTGGTGTTGATGTTCCTTTTGATGGCGTAGAAGGCCCTTCTTGCCTTGTCTCTCAGATCGTTCACAGCATTGTGGAAGTTACCTGTGGTGTTGATGTTCCTTTTGATGGCGTAGAAGGCCCTTCTTGCCTTGTCTCTCAGATCGTTCACAGCATTGTGGAAGTTACCTGTGGTGTTGATGTTCCTTTTGATGGCGTTTCTTGCCTTGTCTCTCAGATCGTTCACAGCATTGTGGAAGGCCCTGTGGTGTTGATGTTCCTTTTGATGGCGTAGAAGGCCCTTCTTGCCTTGTCTCTCAGATCGTTCACAGCATTGTGGAAGTTACCTGTGGTGTTGATGTTCCTTTTGATGGCGTAGAAGGCCCTTCTTGCCTTGTCTCTCAGATCGTTCACAGCATTGTGGAAGTTACCTGTGGTGTTGATGTTGATGTTCCTTTTGATGGCGTAGAAGGCCCTTCTTGCCTTGTCTCTCAGATCGTTCACAGCATTGTGGAAGTTACCTGTGGTGTTGATGTTCCTTTTGATGGCGTAGAAGGCCCTTCTTGCCTTGTCTCTCAGATCGTTCACAGCATTGTGGAAGTTACCTGTGGTGTTGATGTTCCTTTTGATGCCGTAGAAGGCCCTTCTTGCCTTGTCTCTTAGATTGTTCACAGAAGGGTGGAAGTTACCTGTGGTGTTGATGTTCCTTTTGATGGCGTAGAAGGCCCTTCTTGCCTTGTCTCTCAGATCGTTCACAGCCGTGTGGAAGTTACCTGTGGTGTTGATGTTCCTTTTGATGGCATAGAAGGCCCTTCTTGCCTTGTCTCTCAGATCGTTCACAGCATTGTGGAAGTTACCTGTGGTGTTGATGTTGATGTTCCTTTTGATGGCGTAGAAGGCCCTTCTTGCCTTGTCTCTCAGATCGTTCACAACATTGTGGAAGTTACCTGTGGTGTTGAAGTTCCTTTTGATGGCGTAGAAGGCCCTTCTTGCCTTGTCTCTCAGATCGTTCACAGCATTGTGGAAGTTACCTGTGGTGTTGATGTTCCTTTTGATGGCGTAGAAGGCCCTTCTTGCCTTGTCTCTCAGATCGTTCACAGCATTGTGGAAGTTACCTGTGGTGTTGATGTTCCTTTTGATGGCGTAGAAGGCCCTTCTTGCCTTGTCTCTCAGATCGTTCACAGCATTGTGGAAGTTACCTGTGGTGTTGATGTTCCTTTTGATGGCGTAGAAGGCCCTTCTTGCCTTGTCTCTCAGATCGTTCACAGCATTGTGGAAGTTACCTGTGGTGTTGATGTTCCTTTTGATGGTGTAGAAGGCCCTTCTTGCCTTGTCTCTTAGATTGTTCACAGCCGTGTGGAAGTTACCTGTGTTGTTGATGTTCCTTTTGATGGCGTAGAAGGCCCCTCTTGCCTTGTCTCTCAGATCGTTCACAGCATTGTGGAAGTTACCTGTGGTGTTGATGTTCCTTTTGATGGTGTAGAAGGCCCTTCTTGCCTTGTCTCTCAGATCATTCACAGCATTGTGGAAGTTACCTGTGGTGTTGATGTTCCTTTTGATGGCGTAGAAGGCCCTTCTTGCCTTGTCTCTCAGATCGTTCACAGCATTGTGGAAGTTACCTGTGGTGTTGATGTTCCTTTTGATGGCATAGAAGGCCCTTCTTGCCTTGTCTCTCAGATCGTTCACAGCATTGTGGAAGTTACCTGTGGTGTTGATGTTCCTTTTGATGCCGTAGAAGGCCCTTCTTGCCTTGTCTCTCAGATCGTTCACAACATTGTGGAAGTTACCTGTGGTGTTGAAGTTCCTTTTGATGGCGTAGAAGGCCCTTCTTGCCTTGTCTCTCAGATCGTTCACAGCATTGTGGAAGTTACCTGTGGTGTTGATGTTCCTTTTGATGGCGTAGAAGGCCCTTCTTGCCTTGTCTCTCAGATCGTTCACAGCATTGTGGAAGTTACCTGTGGTGTTGATGTTCCTTTTGATGGCGTAGAAGGCCCTTCTTGCCTTGTCTCTCAGATCGTTCACAGCATTGTGGAAGTTACCTGTGGTGTTGATGTTCCTTTTGATGGCGTAGAAGGCCCTTCTTGCCTTGTCTCTCAGATCGTTCACAGCATTGTGGAAGTTACCTGTGGTGTTGATGTTCCTTTTGATGGTGTTCTTGCCTTGTCTCTCAGATCGTTCACAGCATTGTGGAAGTTACCTGTGGTGTTGATGTTCCTTTTGATGGCGTAGAGGCCCTTCTTGCCTTGTCTCTCAGATCGTTCACAGCATTGTGGAAGTTACCTGTGGTGTTGATGTTCCTTTTGATGGCGTAGAAGGCCCTTCTTGCCTTGTCTCTCAGATCGTTCACAGCATTGTGGAAGTTACCTGTGGTGTTGATGTTCCTTTTGATGGTGTAGAAGGCCCTTCTTGCCTTGTCTCTTAGATTGTTCACAGCCGTGTGGAAGTTACCTGTGTTGTTGATGTTCCTTTTGATGGCGTAGAAGGCCCCTCTTGCCTTGTCTCTCAGATCGTTCACAGCATTGTGGAAGTTACCTGTGGTGTTGATGTTCCTTTTGATGGTGTAGAAGGCCCTTCTTGCCTTGTCTCTCAGATCATTCACAGCATTGTGGAAGTTACCTGTGGTGTTGATGTTCCTTTTGATGGCGTAGAAGGCCCTTCTTGCCTTGTCTCTCAGATCGTTCACAGCATTGTGGAAGTTACCTGTGGTGTTGATGTTCCTTTTGATGGCATAGAAGGCCCTTCTTGCCTTGTCTCTCAGATCGTTCACAGCATTGTGGAAGTTACCTGTGGTGTTGATGTTGATGTTCCTTTTGATGGCGTAGAAGGCCCTTCTTGCCTTTTCTCTCAGATCGTTCACAGCATTGTGGAAGTTACCTGTGGTGTTGATGTTCCTTTTGATGGCGTAGAAGGCCCTTCTTGCCTTGTCTCTCAGATCGTTCACAGCCGTGTGGAAGTTACCTGTGGTGTTGATGTTCCTTTTGATGGCGTAGAAGGCCCTTCTTGCCTTGTCTCTCAGATCGTTCACAGCATTGTGGAAGTTACCTGTGGTGTTGATGTTCCTTTTGATGCCGTAGAAGGCCCTTCTTGCCTTGTCTCTCAGATCGTTCACAACATTGTGGAAGTTACCTGTGGTGTTGAAGTTCCTTTTGATGGCGTAGAAGGCCCTTCTTGCCTTGTCTCTCAGATCGTTCACAGCATTGTGGAAGTTACCTGTGGTGTTGATGTTCCTTTTGATGTTTCTTGCCTTGTCTCTCAGATCGTTCACAGCATTGTGGAAGTTACCTGTGGTGTTGATGTTCCTTTTGATGGCGTAGAAGGCCCTTCTTGCCTTGTCTCTCAGATCGTTCACAGCATTGTGGAAGTTACCTGTGGTGTTGATGTTCCTTTTGATGGTGTAGAAGGCCCTTCTTGCCTTGTCTCTCAGATCGTTCACAGCATTGTGGAAGTTACCTGTGGTGTTGATGTTCCTTTTGATGGCGTAGAAGGCCCTTCTTGCCTTGTCTCTCAGATCGTTCACAGCATTGTGGAAGTTACCTGTGGTGTTGATGTTCCTTTTGATGGCGTAGAAGGCCCTTCTTGCCTTGTCTCTCAGATCGTTCACAGCATTGTGGAAGTTACCTGTGGTGTTGATGTTCCTTTTGATGGTGTAGAAGGCCCTTCTTGCCTTGTCTCTTAGATTGTTCACAGCCGTGTGGAAGTTACCTGTGTTGTTGATGTTCCTTTTGATGGCGTAGAAGGCCCCTCTTGCCTTGTCTCTCAGATCGTTCACAGCATTGTGGAAGTTACCTGTGGTGTTGATGTTCCTTTTGATGGTGTAGAAGGCCCTTCTTGCCTTGTCTCTCAGATCATTCACAGCATTGTGGAAGTTACCTGTGGTGTTGATGTTCCTTTTGATGGCGTAGAAGGCCCTTCTTGCCTTGTCTCTCAGATCGTTCACAGCATTGTGGAAGTTACCTGTGGTGTTGATGTTCCTTTTGATGGCATAGAAGGCCCTTCTTGCCTTGTCTCTCAGATCGTTCACAGCATTGTGGAAGTTACCTGTGGTGTTGATGTTGATGTTCCTTTTGATGGCGTAGAAGGCCCTTCTTGCCTTGTCTCTCAGATCGTTCACAGCATTGTGGAAGTTACCTGTGGTGTTGATGTTCCTTTTGATGGCGTAGAAGGCCCTTCTTGCCTTGTCTCTCAGATCGTTCACAGCCGTGTGGAAGTTACCTGTGGTGTTGATGTTCCTTTTGATGGCGTAGAAGGCCCTTCTTGCCTTGTCTCTCAGATCGTTCACAGCATTGTGGAAGTTACCTGTGGTGTTGATGTTCCTTTTGATGCCGTAGAAGGCCCTTCTTGCCTTGTCTCTCAGATCGTTCACAACATTGTGGAAGTTACCTGTGGTGTTGAAGTTCCTTTTGATGGCGTAGAAGGCCCTTCTTGCCTTGTCTCTCAGATCGTTCACAGCATTGTGGAAGTTACCTGTGGTGTTGATGTTCCTTTTGATGGCGTAGAAGGCCCTTCTTGCCTTGTCTCTCAGATCGTTCACAGCATTGTGGAAGTTACCTGTGGTGTTGATGTTCCTTTTGATGGCGTAGAAGGCCCTTCTTGCCTTGTCTCTCAGATCGTTCACAGCATTGTGGAAGTTACCTGTGGTGTTGATGTTGATGTTCCTTTTGATGGCGTAGAAGGCCCTTCTTGCCTTGTCTCTCAGATCATTCACAGCATTGTGGAAGTTACCTGTGGTGTTGATGTTCCTTTTGATGGTGTAGAAGGCCCTTCTTGCCTTGTCTCTTAGATTGTTCACAGCCGTGTGGAAGTTACCTGTGTTGTTGATGTTCCTTTTGATGGCGTAGAAGGCCCCTCTTGCCTTGTCTCTCAGATCGTTCACAGCATTGTGGAAGTTACCTGTGGTGTTGATGTTCCTTTTGATGGTGTAGAAGGCCCTTCTTGCCTTGTCTCTCAGATCATTCACAGCATTGTGGAAGTTACCTGTGGTGTTGATGTTCCTTTTGATGGCGTAGAAGGCCCTTCTTGCCTTGTCTCTCAGATCGTTCACAGCATTGTGGAAGTTACCTGTGGTGTTGATGTTCCTTTTGATGGCGTAGAAGGCCCTTCTTGCCTTGTCTCTCAGATCGTTCACAGCATTGTGGAAGTTACCTGTGGTGTTGATGTTCCTTTTGATGGCGTAGAAGGCCCTTCTTGCCTTGTCTCTCAGATCGTTCACAGCATTGTGGAAGTTACCTGTGGTGTTGATGTTGATGTTCCTTTTGATGGCGTAGAAGGCCCTTCTTGCCTTGTCTCTCAGATCGTTCACAGCATTGTGGAAGTTACCTGTGGTGTTGATGTTCCTTTTGATGCCGTGAAGGCCCTTCTTGCCTTGTCTCTTAGATTGTTCACAGAAGGGTGCAAGTTACCTGTGGTGTTGATGTTCCTTTTGATGGCGTAGAAGGCCCCTCTTGCCTTGTCTCTCAGATCGTTCACAGCATTGTGTGGAAGTTACCTGTGGTGTTGATGTTCCTTTTGATGGCGTAGAAGGCCCTTCTTGCCTTGTCTCTCAGATCGTTCACAGCATTGTGGAAGTTACCTGTGGTGTTCATGTTCCTTTTGATAGCGTAGAAGGCCCTTCTTGCCTTGTCTCTCAGATCGTTCACAGCATTGTGGAAGTTACCTGTGGTGTTGATGTTGATGTTCCTTTTGATGGCGTAGAAGGCCCTTCTTGCCTTGTCTCTCAGATCGTTCACAGCATTGTGGAAGTTACCTGTGGTGTTGATGTTCCTTTTGATGGTGTAGAAGGCCCTTCTTGCCTTGTCTCTTAGATTGTTCACAGCCGTGTGGAAGTTACCTGTGGTGTTGATGTTCCTTTTGATGGTGTAGAAGGCCCTTCTTGCCTTGTCTCTCAGATCGTTCACAGCATTGTGGAAGTTACCTGTGGTGTTGATGTTCCTTTTGATGGCGTAGAAGGCCCTTCTTGCCTTGTCTCTCAGATCGTTCACAGCATTGTGGAAGTTACCTGTGGTGTTGATGTTCCTTTTGATGGCATAGAAGGCCCTTCTTGCCTTGTCTCTCAGATCGTTCACAGCATTGTGGAAGTTACCTGTGGTGTTGATGTTGATGTTCCTTTTGATGGCGTAGAAGGCCCTTCTTGCCTTTTCTCTCAGATCGTTCACAGCATTGTGGAAGTTACCTGTGGTGTTGATGTTCCTTTTGATGGCGTAGAAGGCCCTTCTTGCCTTGTCTCTCAGATCGTTCACAGCCGTGTGGAAGTTACCTGTGGTGTTGATGTTCCTTTTGATGGCGTAGAAGGCCCTTCTTGCCTTGTCTCTCAGATCGTTCACAGCATTGTGGAAGTTACCTGTGGTGTTGATGTTCCTTTTGATGCCGTAGAAGGCCCTTCTTGCCTTGTCTCTCAGATCGTTCACAACATTGTGGAAGTTACCTGTGGTGTTGAAGTTCCTTTTGATGGCGTAGAAGGCCCTTCTTGCCTTGTCTCTCAGATCGTTCACAGCATTGTGGAAGTTACCTGTGGTGTTGATGTTCCTTTTGATGGCGTAGAAGGCCCTTCTTGCCTTGTCTCTCAGATCGTTCACAGCATTGTGGAAGTTACCTGTGGTGTTGATGTTCCTTTTGATGGCGTAGAAGGCCCTTCTTGCCTTGTCTCTCAGATCGTTCACAGCATTGTGGAAGTTACCTGTGGTGTTGATGTTGATGTTCCTTTTGATGGCGTAGAAGGCCCTTCTTGCCTTGTCTCTCAGATCATTCACAGCATTGTGGAAGTTACCTGTGGTGTTGATGTTCCTTTTGATGGTGTAGAAGGCCCTTCTTGCCTTGTCTCTTAGATTGTTCACAGCATTGTGGAAGTTACCTGTGTTGTTGATGTTCCTTTTGATGGCGTAGAAGGCCCCTCTTGCCTTGTCTCTCAGATCGTTCACAGCATTGTGGAAGTTACCTGTGTGTGATGTTCCTTTTGATGGTGTAGAAGGCCCTTCTTGCCTTGTCTCTCAGATCATTCACAGCATTGTGGAAGTTACCTGTGGTGTTGATGTTCCTTTTGATGGCGTAGAAGGCCCTTCTTGCCTTGTCTCTCAGATCGTTCACAGCATTGTGGAAGTTACCTGTGGTGTTGATGTTCCTTTTGATGGCGTAGAAGGCCCTTCTTGCCTTGTCTCTCAGATCGTTCACAGCATTGTGGAAGTTACCTGTGGTGTTGATGTTCCTTTTGATGGCGTAGAAGGCCCTTCTTGCCTTGTCTCTCAGATCGTTCACAGCATTGTGGAAGTTACCTGTGGTGTTGATGTTGATGTTCCTTTTGATGGCGTAGAAGGCCCTTCTTGTCTTGTCTCTCAGATCGTTCACAGCATTGTGGAAGTTACCTGTGGTGTTGATGTTCCTTTTGATGCCGTAGAAGGCCCTTCTTGCCTTGTCTCTTAGATTGTTCACAGAAGGGTGGAAGTTACCTGTGGTGTTGATGTTCCTTTTGATGGCGTAGAAGGCCCCTCTTGCCTTGTCTCTCAGATCGTTCACAGCCGTGTGGAAGTTACCTGTGGTGTTGATGTTCCTTTTGATGGCGTAGAAGGCCCTTCTTGCCTTGTCTCTCAGATCGTTCACAGCATTGTGGAAGTTACCTGTGGTGTTCATGTTCCTTTTGATAGCGTAGAAGGCCCTTCTTGCCTTGTCTCTCAGATCGTTCACAGCATTGTGGAAGTTACCTGTGGTGTTGATGTTGATGTTCCTTTTGATGGCGTAGAAGGCCCTTCTTGCCTTGTCTCTCAGATCGTTCACAGCATTGTGGAAGTTACCTGTGTGTTGATGTTCCTTTTGATGGTGTAGAAGGCCCTTCTTGCCTTGTCTCTTAGATTGTTCACAGCCGTGTGGAAGTTACCTGTGGTGTTGATGTTCCTTTTGATGGCGTAGAAGGCCCCTCTTGCCTTGTCTCTCAGATCGTTCACAGCATTGTGGAAGTTACCTGTGGTGTTGATGTTCCTTTTGATGGCGTAGAAGGCCCTTCTTGCCTTGTGTCTCAGATCATTCACAGCCGTGTGGAAGTTACCTGTGGTGTTGATGTTCCTTTTGATGGCGTAGAAGGCCCTTCTTGCCTTGTCTCTCAGATCGTTCACAGCATTGTGGAAGTTACCTGTGGTGTTGATGTTCCTTTTGATGCCGTGAAGGCCCTTCTTGCCTTGTCTCTCAGATCGTTCACAGCATTGTGGAAGTTCCTTTTGATGGCATAGAAGGCCCTTCTTGCCTTGTCTCTCAGATCGTTCACAGCATTGTGGAAGTTACCTGTGGTGTTGATGTTCCTTTTGATGGTGTAGAAGGCCCTTCTTGCCTTGTCTCTCAGATTGTTCACAGCCGTTGTGGAAGTTACCTGTGGTGTTGATGTTCCTTTTGATGGCGTAGAAGGCCCCTCTTGCCTTGTCTCTCAGATCGTTCACAGCATTGTGGAAGTTACCTGTGGTGTTGATGTTCCTTTTGATGGTGTAGAAGGCCCTTCTTGCCTTGTCTCTCAGATCATTCACAGCATTGTGGAAGTTACCTGTGGTGTTGATGTTCCTTTTGATGGCGTAGAAGGCCCTTCTTGCCTTGTCTCTCAGATCGTTCACAGCATTGTGGAAGTTACCTGTGGTGTTGATGTTCCTTTTGATTCCATAGAAGGCCCTTCTTGCCTTGTCTCTCAGATCGTTCACAGCATTGTTTACCTGTGGTGTTGATGTTCCTTTTGATGGCATAGAAGGCCCTTCTTGCCTTGTCTCTCAGATCGTTCACAGCATTGTGGAAGTTACCTGTGGTGTTGATGTTGATGTTCCTTTTGATGGCGTAGAAGGCCCTTCTTGCCTTGTCTCTCAGATCATTCACAGCATTGTGGAAGTTACCTGTGGTGTTGATGTTCCTTTTGATGGCGTAGAAGGCCCTTCTTGCCTTGTCTCTCAGATCGTTCACAGCATTGTGGAAGTTACCTGTGGTGTTGATGTTCCTTTTGATGGCGTAGAAGGCCCTTCTTGCCTTGTCTCTCAGATCGTTCACAGCATTGTGGAAGTTACCTGTGGTGTTGATGTTCCTTTTGATGGCGTAGAAGGCCCTTCTTGCCTTGTCTCTCAGATCGTTCACAGCATTGTGGAAGTTACCTGTGGTGTTGATGTTGATGTTCCTTTTGATGGCGTAGAAGGCCCTTCTTGTCTTGTCTCTCAGATCGTTCACAGCATTGTGGAAGTTACCTGTGGTGTTGATGTTCCTTTTGATGCCGTAGAAGGCCCTTCTTGCCTTGTCTCTTAGATTGTTCACAGAAGGGTGGAAGTTACCTGTGGTGTTGATGTTCCTTTTGATGGCGTAGAAGGCCCCTCTTGCCTTGTCTCTCAGATCGTTCACAGCCGTGTGGAAGTTACCTGTGGTGTTGATGTTCCTTTTGATGGCGTAGAAGGCCCTTCTTGCCTTGTCTCTCAGATCGTTCACAGCATTGTGGAAGTTACCTGTGGTGTTGATGTTGATGTTCCTTTTGATGGCGTAGAAGGCCCTTCTTGCCTTGTCTCTCAGATCGTTCACAGCATTGTGGAAGTTACCTGTGTGTTGATGTTCCTTTTGATGGTGTAGAAGGCCCTTCTTGCCTTGTCTCTTAGATTGTTCACAGCCGTGTGGAAGTTACCTGTGGTGTTGATGTTCCTTTTGATGGCGTAGAAGGCCCCTCTTGCCTTGTCTCTCAGATCGTTCACAGCATTGTGGAAGTTACCTGTGGTGTTGATGTTCCTTTTGATGGCGTAGAAGGCCCTTCTTGCCTTGTGTCTCAGATCATTCACAGCCGTGTGGAAGTTACCTGTGGTGTTGATGTTCCTTTTGATGGCGTAGAAGGCCCTTCTTGCCTTGTCTCTCAGATCGTTCACAGCATTGTGGAAGTTACCTGTGGTGTTGATGTTCCTTTTGATGCCGTAGAAGGCCCTTCTTGCCTTGTCTCTCAGATCGTTCACAGCATTGTGGAAGTTACCTGTGGTGTTGAAGTTCCTTTTGATGGCATAGAAGGCCCTTCTTGCCTTGTCTCTCAGATCGTTCACAGCATTGTGGAAGTTACCTGTGGTGTTGATGTTGATGTTCCTTTTGATGGCGTAGAAGGCCCTTCTTGCCTTGTCTCTCAGATCATTCACAGCATTGTGGAAGTTACCTGTGGTGTTGATGTTCCTTTTGATGGCGTAGAAGGCCCTTCTTGCCTTGTCTCTCAGATCGTTCACAGCATTGTGGAAGTTACCTGTGGTGTTGATGTTCCTTTTGATGGCGTAGAAGGCCCTTCTTGCCTTGTCTCTCAGATCGTTCACAGCATTGTGGATTACCTGTGGTGTTGATGTTCCTTTTGATGGCGTAGAAGGCCCTTCTTGCCTTGTCTCTCAGATCGTTCACAGCATTGTGGAAGTTACCTGTGGTGTTGATGTTCCTTTTGATGGCGTAGAAGGCCCTTCTTGCCTTGTCTCTCAGATCGTTCACAGCATTGTGGAAGTTACCTGTGGTGTTGATGTTCCTTTTGATGGTGTAGAAGGCCCTTCTTGCCTTGTCTCTCAGATCGTTCACAGCATTGTGGAAGTTACCTGTGGTGTTGGTGATCCTTTTGATGGCGTAGAAGGCCCCTCTTGCCTTGTCTCTCAGATCGTTCACAGCATTGTGGAAGTTACCTGTGGTGTTGATGTTCCTTTTGATGGCGTAGAAGGCCCTTCTTGCCTTGTCTCTCAGATCGTTCACAGCATTGTGGAAGTTACCTGTGGTGTTGATGTTCCTTTTGATGGCGTAGAAGGCCCTTCTTGCCTTGTCTCTCAGATCGTTCACAGCATTGTGGAAGTTACCTGTGGTGTTGATGTTCCTTTTGATGGCGTAGAAGGCCCTTCTTGCCTTGTCTCTCAGATCGTTCACAGCATTGTGGAAGTTACCTGTGGTGTTGATGTTCCTTTTGATGGTGTAGAAGGCCCTTCTTGCATTGTCTCTTAGATTGTTCACAGTCGTGTGGAAGTTACCTGTGGTGTTGATGTTCCTTTTGATGGCGTAGAAGGCCCCTCTTGCCTTGTCTCTCAGATCGTTCACAGCATTGTGAAAGTTACCTGTGGTGTTGATGTTCCTTTTGATGGCGTAGAAGGCCCTTCTTGCCTTGTCTCTCAGATCGTTCACAGCATTGTGGAAGTTACCTGTGGTGTTGAAGTTCCTTTTGATGGCATAGAATGCCCTTCTTGCCTTGTCTCTCAGATCGTTCACAGCATTGTGGAAGTTACCTGTGGTGTTGATGTTGATGTTCCTTTTGATGGCATAGAATGCCCTTCTTGCCTTGTCTCTCAGATCATTCACAGCATTGTGGAAATTACCTGTGGTGTTGATGTTCCTTTTGATGGCGTAGAAGGCCCTTCTTGCCTTGTCTCTCAGATCGTTCACAGCATTGTGGAAGTTACCTGTGGTGTTGATGTTCCTTTTGATGGCGTAGAAGGCCCTTCTTGCCTTGTCTCTCAGATCGTTCACAGCATTGTGGAAGTTACCTGTGGTGTTGATGTTCCTTTTGATGGCGTAGAAGGCCCTTCTTGCCTTGTCTCTCAGATCGTTCACAGCATTGTGGAAGTTACCTGTGGTGTTGGTGTTCCTTTTGATGGCGTAGAAGGCCCCTCTTGCCTTGTCTCTCAGATCGTTCACAGCATTGTGGAAGTTACCTGTGGTGTTGATGTTCCTTTTGATGGCGTAGAAGGCCCTTCTTGCCTTGTCTCTCAGATCGTTCACAGCATTGTGGAAGTTACCTGTGGTGTTGATGTTCCTTTTGATGGCGTAGAAGGCCCTTCTTGCCTTGTCTCTCAGATCGTTCACAGCATTGTGGAAGTTACCTGTGGTGTTGATGTTCCTTTTGATGGCGTAGAAGGCCCTTCTTGCCTTGTCTCTCAGATCGTTCACAGCATTGTGGAAGTTACCTGTGGTGTTGATGTTCCTTTTGATGCCGTAGAAGGCCCTTCTTGCCTTGTCTCTCAGATCGTTCACAGCATTGTGGAAGTTACCTGTGGTGTTGAAGTTCCTTTTGATGGCATAGAAGGCCCTTCTTGCCTTGTCTCTCAGATCGTTCACAGCATTGTGGAAGTTACCTGTGGTGTTGATGTTGATGTTCCTTTTGATGGCGTGAAGGCCCTTCTTGCCTTGTCTCTCAGATCATTCACAGCATTGTGGAAGTTACCTGTGGTGTTGATGTTCCTTTTGATGGCGTAGAAGGCCCTTCTTGCCTTGTCTCTCAGATCGTTCACAGCATTGTGGAAGTTACCTGTGGTGTTGATGTTCCTTTTGATGCCGTAGAAGGCCCTTCTTGCCTTGTCTCTCAGATCGTTCACAGCATTGTGGAAGTTACCTGTGGTGTTGAAGTTCCTTTTGATGGCATAGAAGGCCCTTCTTGCCTTGTCTCTCAGATCATTCACAGCATTATGGAAGTTACCTGTGGTGTTGATGTTCCTTTTGATGGCGTAGAAGGCCCTTCTTGCCTTGTCTCTCAGATCGTTCACAGCATTGTGGAAGTTACCTGTGGTGTTGATGTTCCTTTTGATGCCATAGAAGGCCCTTCTTGCCTTGTCTCTCAGATCGTTCACAGCATTGTGGAAGTTACCTGTGGTGTTGAAGTTCCTTTTGATGGCATAGAAGGCCCTTCTTGCCTTGTCTCTCAGATCGTTCACAGCATTGTGGAAGTTACCTGTGGTGTTGATGTTCCTTTTGATGGCTTAGAAGGCCCTTCTTGCCTTGTTCTCTCAGATCGTTCACAGCATTGTGGAAGTTACCTGTGGTGTTGATGTTCCTTTTGATGGCGTAGAAGGCCCTTCTTGCCTTGTCTCTCAGATCGCCTGTGGAAGTTACCTGTGGTGTTGATGTTCCTTTTGATGGCGTAGAAGGCCCTTCTTGCCTTGTCTCTCAGATCGTTCACAGCATTGTGGAAGTTACCTGTGGTGTTGATGTTCCTTTTGATGCCGTGCCTTGTCTCTCAGATCGTTCACAACATTGTGGAAGTTACCTGTGGTGTTGAAGTTCCTTTTGATGGCGTAGAAGGCCCTTCTTGCCTTGTCTCTCAGATCGTTCACAGCATTGTGGAAGTTACCTGTGGTGTTGATGTTCCTTTTGATGGCGTAGAAGGCCCTTCTTGCCTTGTCTCTCAGATCGTTCACAGCATTGTGGAAGTTACCTGTGGTGTTGATGTTCCTTTTGATGGCGTAGAAGGCCCTTCTTGCCTTGTCTCTCAGATCGTTCACAGCATTGTGGAAGTTACCTGTGGTGTTGATGTTGATGTTCCTTTTGATGGCGTAGAAGGCCCTTCTTGCCTTGTCTCTCAGATCATTCACAGCATTGTGGAAGTTACCTGTGGTGTTGATGTTCCTTTTGATGGTGTAGAAGGCCCTTCTTGCCTTGTCTCTTAGATTGTTCACAGCCGTGTGGAAGTTACCTGTGTTGTTGATGTTCCTTTTGATGGCGTAGAAGGCCCCTCTTGCCTTGTCTCTCAGATCGTTCACAGCATTGTGGAAGTTACCTGTGGTGTTGATGTTCCTTTTGATGGTGTAGAAGGCCCTTCTTGCCTTGTCTCTCAGATCATTCACAGCATTGTGGAAGTTACCTGTGGTGTTGATGTTCCTTTTGATGGCGTAGAAGGCCCTTCTTGCCTTGTCTCTCAGATCGTTCACAGCATTGTGGAAGTTACCTGTGGTGTTGATGTTCCTTTTGATGGCGTAGAAGGCCCTTCTTGCCTTGTCTCTCAGATCGTTCACAGCATTGTGGAAGTTACCTGTGGTGTTGATGTTCCTTTTGATGGCGTAGAAGGCCCTTCTTGCCTTGTCTCTCAGATCGTTCACAGCATTGTGGAAGTTACCTGTGGTGTTGATGTTGATGTTCCTTTTGATGGCGTAGAAGGCCCTTCTTGTCTTGTCTCTCAGATCGTTCACAGCATTGTGGAAGTTACCTGTGGTGTTGATGTTCCTTTTGATGCCGTAGAAGGCCCTTCTTGCCTTGTCTCTTAGATTGTTCACAGAAGGGTGGAAGTTACCTGTGGTGTTGATGTTCCTTTTGATGGCGTAGAAGGCCCCTCTTGCCTTGTCTCTCAGATCGTTCACAGCATTGTGGAAGTTACCTGTGGTGTTGATGTTCCTTTTGATGGCGTAGAAGGCCCTTCTTGCCTTGTCTCTCAGATCGTTCACAGCATTGTGGAAGTTACCTGTGGTGTTGATGTTCCTTTTGATGGCGTAGAAGGCCCTTCTTGCCTTGTCTCTCAGATCGTTCACAGCATTGTGGAAGTTACCTGTGGTGTTGATGTTGATGTTCCTTTTGATGGCGTAGAAGGCCCTTCTTGCCTTGTCTCTCAGATCGTTCACAGCATTGTGGAAGTTACCTGTGTGTTGATGTTCCTTTTGATGGTGTAGAAGGCCCTTCTTGCCTTGTCTCTTAGATTGTTCACAGCCGTGTGGAAGTTACCTGTGGTGTTGATGTTCCTTTTGATGGCGTAGAAGGCCCCTCTTGCCTTGTCTCTCAGATCGTTCACAGCATTGTGGAAGTTACCTGTGGTGTTGATGTTCCTTTTGATGGCGTAGAAGGCCCTTCTTGCCTTGTGTCTCAGATCATTCACAGCCGTGTGGAAGTTACCTGTGGTGTTGATGTTCCTTTTGATGGCGTAGAAGGCCCTTCTTGCCTTGTCTCTCAGATCGTTCACAGCATTGTGGAAGTTACCTGTGGTGTTGATGTTCCTTTTGATGCCGTAGAAGGCCCTTCTTGCCTTGTCTCTCAGATCGTTCACAGCATTGTGGAAGTTACCTGTGGTGTTGAAGTTCCTTTTGATGGCATAGAAGGCCCTTCTTGCCTTGTCTCTCAGATCGTTCACAGCATTGTGGAAGTTACCTGTGGTGTTGATGTTCCTTTTGATGGTGTAGAAGGCCCTTCTTGCCTTGTCTCTTAGATTGTTCACAGCCGTGTGGAAGTTACCTGTGTTGTTGATGTTCCTTTTGATGGCGTAGAAGGCCCCTCTTGCCTTGTCTCTCAGATCGTTCACAGCATTGTGGAAGTTACCTGTGGTGTTGATGTTCCTTTTGATGGTGTAGAAGGCCCTTCTTGCCTTGTCTCTCAGATCATTCACAGCATTGTGGAAGTTACCTGTGGTGTTGATGTTCCTTTTGATGGCGTAGAAGGCCCTTCTTGCCTTGTCTCTCAGATCGTTCACAGCATTGTGGAAGTTACCTGTGGTGTTGATGTTCCTTTTGATGCCATAGAAGGCCCTTCTTGCCTTGTCTCTCAGATCGTTCACAGCATTGTGGAAGTTACCTGTGGTGTTGAAGTTCCTTTTGATGGCATAGAAGGCCCTTCTTGCCTTGTCTCTCAGATCGTTCACAGCATTGTGGAAGTTACCTGTGGTGTTGATGTTGATGTTCCTTTTGATGGCGTAGAAGGCCCTTCTTGCCTTGTCTCTCAGATCATTCACAGCATTGTGGAAGTTACCTGTGGTGTTGATGTTCCTTTTGATGGCGTAGAAGGCCCTTCTTGCCTTGTCTCTCAGATCGTTCACAGCATTGTGGAAGTTACCTGTGGTGTTGATGTTCCTTTTGATGGCGTAGAAGGCCCTTCTTGCCTTGTCTCTCAGATCGTTCACAGCATTGTGGAAGTTACCTGTGGTGTTGATGTTCCTTTTGATGGCGTAGAAGGCCCTTCTTGCCTTGTCTCTCAGATCGTTCACAGCATTGTGGAAGTTACCTGTGGTGTTGATGTTGATGTTCCTTTTGATGGCGTAGAAGGCCCTTCTTGTCTTGTCTCTCAGATCGTTCACAGCATTGTGGAAGTTACCTGTGGTGTTGATGTTCCTTTTGATGCCGTAGAAGGCCCTTCTTGCCTTGTCTCTTAGATTGTTCACAGAAGGGTGGGAAGTTACCTGTGGTGTTGATGTTCCTTTTGATGGCGTAGAAGGCCCCTCTTGCCTTGTCTCTCAGATCGTTCACAGCCGTGTGGAAGTTACCTGTGGTGTTGATGTTCCTTTTGATGGCGTAGAAGGCCCTTCTTGCCTTGTCTCTCAGATCGTTCACAGCATTGTGGAAGTTACCTGTGGTGTTGATGTTGATGTTCCTTTTGATGGCGTAGAAGGCCCTTCTTGCCTTGTCTCTCAAATCGTTCACAGCATTGTGGAAGTTACCTGTGTGTTGATGTTCCTTTTGATGGTGTAGAAGGCCCTTCTTGCCTTGTCTCTTAGATTGTTCACAGCCGTGTGGAAGTTACCTGTGGTGTTGATGTTCCTTTTGATGGCGTAGAAGGCCCCTCTTGCCTTGTCTCTCAGATCGTTCACAGCATTGTGGAAGTTACCTGTGGTGTTGATTTTCCTTTTGATGGCGTAGAAGGCCCTTCTTGCCTTGTGTCTCAGATCATTCACAGCCGTGTGGAAGTTACCTGTGGTGTTGATGTTCCTTTTGATGGCGTAGAAGGCCCTTCTTGCCTTGTCTCTCAGATCGTTCACAGCATTGTGGAAGTTACCTGTGGTGTTGATGTTCCTTTTGATGCCGTAGAAGGCCCTTCTTGCCTTGTCTCTCAGATCGTTCACAGCATTGTGGAAGTTACCTGTGGTGTTGAAGTTCCTTTTGATGGCATAGAAGGCCCTTCTTGCCTTGTCTCTCAGATCGTTCACAGCATTGTGGAAGTTACCTGTGGTGTTGATGTTGATGTTCCTTTTGATGGCGTAGAAGGCCCTTCTTGCCTTGTCTCTCAGATCATTCACAGCATTGTGGAAGTTACCTGTGGTGTTGATGTTCCTTTTGATGGCGTAGAAGGCCCTTCTTGCCTTGTCTCTCAGATCGTTCACAGCATTGTGGAAGTTACCTGTGGTGTTGATGTTCCTTTTGATGGCGTAGAAGGCCCTTCTTGCCTTGTCTCTCAGATCGTTCACAGCATTGTGGAAGTTACCTGTGGTGTTGATGTTCCTTTTGATGGCGTAGAAGGCCCTTCTTGCCTTGTCTCTCAGATCGTTCACAGCATTGTGGAAGTTACCTGTGGTGTTGATGTTCCTTTTGATGGCGTAGAAGGCCCTTCTTGCCTTGTCTCTCAGATCGTTCACAGCATTGTGGAAGTTACCTGTGGTGTTGATGTTCCTTTTGATGGTGTAGAAGGCCCTTCTTGCCTTGTCTCTCAGATCGTTCACAGCATTGTGGAAGTTACCTGTGGTGTTGGTGATCCTTTTGATGGCGTAGAAGGCCCCTCTTGCCTTGTCTCTCAGATCGTTCACAGCATTGTGGAAGTTACCTGTGGTGTTGATGTTCCTTTTGATGGCGTAGAAGGCCCTTCTTGCCTTGTCTCTCAGATCGTTCACAGCATTGTGGAAGTTACCTGTGGTGTTGATGTTCCTTTTGATGGCGTAGAAGGCCCTTCTTGCCTTGTCTCTCAGATCGTTCACAGCATTGTGGAAGTTACCTGTGGTGTTGATGTTCCTTTTGATGGCGTAGAAGGCCCTTCTTGCCTTGTCTCTCAGATCGTTCACAGCATTGTGGAAGTTACCTGTGGTGTTGATGTTCCTTTTGATGGTGTAGAAGGCCCTTCTTGCATTGTCTCTTAGATTGTTCACAGTCGTGTGGAAGTTACCTGTGGTGTTGATGTTCCTTTTGATGGCGTAGAAGGCCCCTCTTGCCTTGTCTCTCAGATCGTTCACAGCATTGTGGAAGTTACCTGTGGTGTTGATGTTCCTTTTGATGGCGTAGAAGGCCCTTCTTGCCTTGTCTCTCAGATCGTTCACAGCATTGTGGAAGTTACCTGTGGTGTTGATGTTCCTTTTGATGGCATAGAATGCCCTTCTTGCCTTGTCTCTCAGATCGTTCACAGCATTGTGGAAGTTACCTGTGGTGTTGATGTTGATGTTCTTTTGATGGCATAGAATGCCCTTCTTGCCTTGTCTCTCAGATCATTCACAGCATTGTGGAAATTACCTGTGGTGTTGATGTTCCTTTTGATGGCGTAGAAGGCCCTTCTTGCCTTGTCTCTCAGATCGTTCACAGCATTGTGGAAGTTACCTGTGGTGTTGATGTTCCTTTTGATGGCGTAGAAGGCCCTTCTTGCCTTGTCTCTCAGATCGTTCACAGCATTGTGGAAGTTACCTGTGGTGTTGATGTTCCTTTTGATGGCGTAGAAGGCCCTTCTTGCCTTGTCTCTCAGATCGTTCACAGCATTGTGGAAGTTACCTGTGGTGTTGGTGTTCCTTTTGATGGCGTAGAAGGCCCCTCTTGCCTTGTCTCTCAGATCGTTCACAGCATTGTGGAAGTTACCTGTGGTGTTGATGTTCCTTTTGATGGCGTAGAAGGCCCTTCTTGCCTTGTCTCTCAGATCGTTCACAGCATTGTGGAAGTTACCTGTGGTGTTGATGTTCCTTTTGATGGCGTAGAAGGCCCTTCTTGCCTTGTCTCTCAGATCGTTCACAGCATTGTGGAAGTTACCTGTGGTGTTGATGTTCCTTTTGATGGCGTAGAAGGCCCTTCTTGCCTTGTCTCTCAGATCGTTCACAGCATTGTGGAAGTTACCTGTGGTGTTGATGTTCCTTTTGATGCCGTAGAAGGCCCTTCTTGCCTTGTCTCTCAGATCGTTCACAGCATTGTGGAAGTTACCTGTGGTGTTGAAGTTCCTTTTGATGGCATAGAAGGCCCTTCTTGCCTTGTCTCTCAGATCGTTCACAGCATTGTGGAAGTTACCTGTGGTGTTGATGTTGATGTTCCTTTTGATGGCGTAGAAGGCCCTTCTTGCCTTGTCTCTCAGATCATTCACAGCATTGTGGAAGTTACCTGTGGTGTTGATGTTCCTTTTGATGGCGTAGAAGGCCCTTCTTGCCTTGTCTCTCAGATCGTTCACAGCATTGTGGAAGTTACCTGTGGTGTTGATGTTCCTTTTGATGCCGTAGAAGGCCCTTCTTGCCTTGTCTCTCAGATCGTTCACAGCATTGTGGAAGTTACCTGTGGTGTTGAAGTTCCTTTTGATGGCATAGAAGGCCCTTCTTGCCTTGTCTCTCAGATCATTCACAGCATTATGGAAGTTACCTGTGGTGTTGATGTTCCTTTTGATGGCGTAGAAGGCCCTTCTTGCCTTGTCTCTCAGATCGTTCACAGCATTGTGGAAGTTACCTGTGGTGTTGATGTTCCTTTTGATGCCATAGAAGGCCCTTCTTGCCTTGTCTCTCAGATCGTTCACAGCATTGTGGAAGTTACCTGTGGTGTTGAAGTTCCTTTTGATGGCATAGAAGGCCCTTCTTGCCTTGTCTCTCAGATCGTTCACAGCATTGTGGAAGTTACCTGTGGTGTTGATGTTGATGTTCCTTTTGATGGCGTAGAAGGCCCTTCTTGCCTTGTCTCTCAGATCATTCACAGCATTGTGGAAGTTACCTGTGGTGTTGATGTTCCTTTTGATGGCGTAGAAGGCCCTTCTTGCCTCTTCTCTCAGATCGTTCACAGCATTGTGGAAGTTACCTGTGGTGTTGATGTTCCTTTTGATGGCGTAGAAGGCCCTTCTTGCCTTGTCTCTCAGATCGTTCACAGCATTGTGGAAGTTACCTGTGGTGTTGAAGTTCCTTTTGATGGCATAGAATGCCCTTCTTGCCTTGTCTCTCAGATCGTTCACAGCATTGTGGAAGTTACCTGTGGTGTTGATGTTGATGTTCCTTTTGATGGCATAGAATGCCCTTCTTGCCTTGTCTCTCAGATCATTCACAGCATTGTGGAAATTACCTGTGGTGTTGATGTTCCTTTTGATGGCGTAGAAGGCCCTTCTTGCCTTGTCTCTCAGATCGTTCACAGCATTGTGGAAGTTACCTGTGGTGTTGATGTTCCTTTTGATGGCGTAGAAGGCCCTTCTTGCCTTGTCTCTCAGATCGTTCACAGCATTGTGGAAGTTACCTGTGGTGTTGATGTTCCTTTTGATGGCGTAGAAGGCCCTTCTTGCCTTGTCTCTCAGATCGTTCACAGCATTGTGGAAGTTACCTGTGGTGTTGGTGTTCCTTTTGATGGCGTAGAAGGCCCTTCTTGCCTTGTCTCTCAGATCGTTCACAGCATTGTGGAAGTTACCTGTGGTGTTGATGTTCCTTTTGATGGCGTAGAAGGCCCTTCTTGCCTTGTCTCTCAGATCGTTCACAGCATTGTGGAAGTTACCTGTGGTGTTGATGTTCCTTTTGATGGCGTAGAAGGCCCTTCTTGCCTTGTCTCTCAGATCGTTCACAGCATTGTGGAAGTTACCTGTGGTGTTGATGTTCCTTTTGATGGCGTAGAAGGCCCTTCTTGCCTTGTCTCTCAGATCGTTCACAGCATTGTGGAAGTTACCTGTGGTGTTGATGTTCCTTTTGATGCCGTAGAAGGCCCTTCTTGCCTTGTCTCTCAGATCGTTCACAGCATTGTGGAAGTTACCTGTGGTGTTGAAGTTCCTTTTGATGGCATAGAAGGCCCTTCTTGCCTTGTCTCTCAGATCGTTCACAGCATTGTGGAAGTTACCTGTGGTGTTGATGTTGATGTTCCTTTTGATGGCGTAGAAGGCCCTTCTTGCCTTGTCTCTCAGATCATTCACAGCATTGTGGAAGTTACCTGTGGTGTTGATGTTCCTTTTGATGGCGTAGAAGGCCCTTCTTGCCTTGTCTCTCAGATCGTTCACAGCATTGTGGAAGTTACCTGTGGTGTTGATGTTCCTTTTGATGCCGTAGAAGGCCCTTCTTGCCTTGTCTCTCAGATCGTTCACAGCATTGTGGAAGTTACCTGTGGTGTTGATGTTCCTTTTGATGGCATAGAAGGCCCTTCTTGCCTTGTCTCTCAGATCATTCACAGCATTATGGAAGTTACCTGTGGTGTTGATGTTCCTTTGATGGCGTAGAAGCCCTTCTTGCCTTGTCTCTCAGATCGTTCACAGCATTGTGGAAGTTACCTGTGGTGTTGATGTTCCTTTTGATGCCATAGAAGGCCCTTCTTGCCTTGTCTCTCAGATCGTTCACAGCATTGTGGAAGTTACCTGTGGTGTTGAAGTTCCTTTTGATGGCATAGAAGGCCCTTCTTGCCTTGTCTCTCAGATCGTTCACAGCATTGTGGAAGTTACCTGTGGTGTTGATGTTGATGTTCCTTTTGATGGCGTAGAAGGCCCTTCTTGCCTTGTCTCTCAGATCATTCACAGCATTGTGGAAGTTACCTGTGGTGTTGATGTTCCTTTTGATGGCGTAGAAGGCCCTTCTTGCCTTGTCTCTCAGATCGTTCACAGCATTGTGGAAGTTACCTGTGGTGTTGATGTTCCTTTTGATGGCGTAGAAGGCCCTTCTTGCCTTGTCTCTCAGATCGTTCACAGCATTGTGGAAGTTACCTGTGGTGTTGATGTTCCTTTTGATGGCGTAGAAGGCCCTTCTTGCCTTGTCTCTCAGATCGTTCACAGCATTGTGGAAGTTACCTGTGGTGTTGATGTTCCTTTTGATGGCGTAGAAGGCCCTTCTTGCCTTGTCTCTCAGATCGTTCACAGCATTGTGGAAGTTACCTGTGGTGTTGATGTTCCTTTTGATGGCGTAGAAGGCCCTTCTTGCCTTGTCTCTCAGATCGTTCACAGCATTGTGGAAGTTACCTGTGGTGTTGATGTTCCTTTTGATGGCGTAGAAGGCCCTTCTTGCCTTGTCTCTCAGATCGTTCACAGCATTGTGGAAGTTACCTGTGGTGTTGATGTGCCTTGATGTTCCCTTTCTCTTAGATGTTCACAGCAGGGTGAAGGTGGTGTTGATGTTCCTTTTGATGGCTTGCCTTGTCTCTCAGATCATTCACAGCATTGTGGAAGTTACCTGTGGTGTTGATGTTCCTTTTGATGGCGTAGAAGGCCCTTCTTGCCTTGTCTCTCAGATCGTTGACAGCCGTGTGGAAGTTACCTGTGGTGTTGATGTTCCTTTTGATGGCGTAGAAGGCCCTTCTTGCCTTGTCTCTCAGATCGTTCACAGCATTGTGGAAGTTACCTGTGGTGTTGATGTTCCTTTTGATGCCGTAGAAGGCCCTTCTTGCCTTGTCTCTCAGATCGTTCACAGCATTGTGGAAGTTACCTGTGGTGTTGATGTTGATGTTCCTTTTGATGGCGTAGAAGGCCCTTCTTGCCTTGTCTCTCAGATCGTTCACAGCATTGTGGAAGTTACCTGTGTGTTGATGTTCCTTTTGATGGTGTAGAAGGCCCTTCTTGCCTTGTCTCTTAGATTGTTCACAGCCGTGTGGAAGTTACCTGTGGTGTTGATGTTCCTTTTGATGGCGTAGAAGGCCCCTCTTGCCTTGTCTCTCAGATCGTTCACAGCATTGTGGAAGTTACCTGTGGTGTTGATGTTCCTTTTGATGGCGTAGAAGGCCCTTCTTGCCTTGTCTCTCAGATCGTTCACAGCATTGTGGAAGTTACCTGTGGTGTTGATGTTCCTTTTGATGGCGTAGAAGGCCCTTCTTGCCTTGTCTCTCAGATCGTTCACAGCATTGTGGAAGTTACCTGTGGTGTTGATGTTCCTTTTGATGGCGTAGAAGGCCCTTCTTGCCTTGTCTCTCAGATCGTTCACAGCATTGTGGAAGTTACCTGTGGTGTTGAAGTTCCTTTTGATGGCATAGAAGGCCCTTCTTGCCTTGTCTCTCAGATCGTTCACAGCATTGTGGAAGTTACCTGTGGTGTTGATGTTGATGTTCCTTTTGATGGCGTAGAAGGCCCTTCTTGCCTTGTCTCTCAGATCATTCACAGCATTGTGGAAGTTACCTGTGGTGTTGATGTTCCTTTGATGGCGTAGAAGGCCCTTCTTGCCTTGTCTCTCAGATCGTTCACAGCATTGTGGAAGTTACCTGTGGTGTTGATGTTCCTTTTGATGGCGTAGAAGGCCCTTCTTGCCTTGTCTCTCAGATCGTTCACAGCATTGTGGAAGTTACCTGTGGTGTTGATGTGTTCCTTTTGATGGCGTAGAAGGCCCTTCTTGCCTTGTCTCTCAGATCGTTCACAGCATTGTGGAAGTTACCTGTGGTGTTGATGTTCCTTTTGATGGCGTAGAAGGCCCCTCTTGCCTTGTCTCTCAGATCGTTCACAGCATTGTGGAAGTTACCTGTGGTGTTGATGTTCCTTTTGATGGTGTAGAAGGCCCTTCTTGCCTTGTCTCTCAGATCGTTCACAGCCGTGTGGAAGTTACCTGTGGTGTTGATGTTCCTTTTGATGGCGTAGAAGGCCCTTCTTGCCTTGTGTCTCAGATCATTCACAGCCGTGTGGAAGTTACCTGTGGTGTTGATGTTCCTTTTGATGGCGTAGAAGGCCCTTCTTGCCTTGTCTCTCAGATCGTTCACAGCATTGTGGAAGTTACCTGTGGTGTTGATGTTCCTTTTGATGCCGTAGAAGGCCCTTCTTGCCTTGTCTCTCAGATCGTTCACAGCATTGTGGAAGTTACCTGTGGTGTTGAAGTTCCTTTTGATGGCATAGAAGGCCCTTCTTGCCTTGTCTCTCAGATCGTTCACAGCATTGTGGAAGTTACCTGTGGTGTTGATGTTGATGTTCCTTTTGATGGCATAGAAGGCCCTTCTTGCCTTGTCTCTCAGATCATTCACAGCATTGTGGAAATTACCTGTGGTGTTGATGTTCCTTTTGATGGCGTAGAAGGCCCTTCTTGCCTTGTCTCTCAGATCGTTCACAGCATTGTGGAAGTTACCTGTGGTGTTGATGTTCCTTTTGATGGCGTAGAAGGCCCTTCTTGCCTTGTCTCTCAGATCGTTCACAGCATTGTGGAAGTTACCTGTGGTGTTGATGTTCCTTTTGATGGCGTAGAAGGCCCTTCTTGCCTTGTCTCTCAGATCGTTCACAGCATTGTGGAAGTTACCTGTGGTGTTGGTGTTCCTTTTGATGGCGTAGAAGGCCCCTCTTGCCTTGTCTCTCAGATCGTTCACAGCATTGTGGAAGTTACCTGTGGTGTTGATGTTCCTTTTGATGGCGTAGAAGGCCCTTCTTGCCTTGTCTCTCAGATCGTTCACAGCATTGTGGAAGTTACCTGTGGTGTTGATGTTCCTTTTGATGGCGTAGAAGGCCCTTCTTGCCTTGTCTCTCAGATCGTTCACAGCATTGTGGAAGTTACCTGTGGTGTTGATGTTCCTTTTGATGGCGTAGAAGGCCCTTCTTGCCTTGTCTCTCAGATCGTTCACAGCATTGTGGAAGTTACCTGTGGTGTTGATGTTCCTTTTGATGGCGTAGAAGGCCCTTCTTGCCTTGTCTCTCAGATCATTCACAGCATTGTGGAAGTTACCTGTGGTGTTGATGTTCCTTTTGATGGCGTAGAAGGCCCTTCTTGCCTTGTCTCTCAGATCGTTCACAGCATTGTGGAAGTTACCTGTGGTGTTGGTGATCCTTTTGATGGCGTAGAAGGCCCTCTTGCCTTGTCTCTCAGATCGTTCACAGCATTGTGGAAGTTACCTGTGGTGTTGATGTTCCTTTTGATGGCGTAGAAGGCCCTTCTTGCCTTGTCTCTCAGATCGTTCACAGCATTGTGGAAGTTACCTGTGGTGTTGATGTTCCTTTTGATGGCGTAGAAGGCCCTTCTTGCCTTGTCTCTCAGATCGTTCACAGCATTGTGGAAGTTACCTGTGGTGTTGATGTTCCTTTTGATGGCGTAGAAGGCCCTTCTTGCCTTGTCTCTCAGATCGTTCACAGCATTGTGGAAGTTACCTGTGGTGTTGATGTTCCTTTTGATGGCGTAGAAGGCCCTTCTTGCCTTGTCTCTCAGATCGTTCACAGCATTGTGGAAGTTACCTGTGGTGTTGATGTTCCTTTTGATGGTGTAGAAGGCCCTTCTTGCATTGTCTCTTAGATTGTTCACAGTCGTTTGAAAGTTACCTGTGGTGTTGATGTTCCTTTTGATGGCGTAGAAGGCCCCTCTTGCCTTGTCTCTCAGATCGTTCACAGCATTGTGAAAGTTACCTGTGGTGTTGATGTTCCTTTTGATGGCGTAGAAGGCCCTTCTTGCCTTGTCTCTCAGATCGTTCACAGCATTGTGGAAGTTACCTGTGGTGTTGAAGTTCCTTTTGATGGCATAGAATGCCCTTCTTGCCTTGTCTCTCAGATCGTTCACAGCATTGTGGAAGTTACCTGTGGTGTTGATGTTGATGTTCCTTTTGATGGCATAGAAGGCCCTTCTTGCCTTGTCTCTCAGATCATTCACAGCATTGTGGAAATTACCTGTGGTGTTGATGTTCCTTTTGATGGAAAGGCCCTTCTTGCCTTGTCTCTCAGATCGTTCACAGCATTGTGGAAGTTACCTGTGGTGTTGATGTTCCTTTTGATGGCGTAGAAGGCCCTTCTTGCCTTGTCTCTCAGATCGTTCACAGCATTGTGGAAGTTACCTGTGGTGTTGATGTTCCTTTTGATGGCGTAGAAGGCCCTTCTTGCCTTGTCTCTCAGATCGTTCACAGCATTGTGGAAGTTACCTGTGGTGTTGGTGTTCCTTTTGATGGCGTAGAAGGCCCCTCTTGCCTTGTCTCTCAGATCGTTCACAGCATTGTGGAAGTTACCTGTGGTGTTGATGTTCCTTTTGATGGCGTAGAAGGCCCTTCTTGCCTTGTCTCTCAGATCGTTCACAGCATTGTGGAAGTTACCTGTGGTGTTGATGTTCCTTTTGATGGCGTAGAAGGCCCTTCTTGCCTTGTCTCTCAGATCGTTCACAGCATTGTGGAAGTTACCTGTGGTGTTGATGTTCCTTTTGATGGCGTAGAAGGCCCTTCTTGCCTTGTCTCTCAGATCGTTCACAGCATTGTGGAAGTTACCTGTGGTGTTGATGTTCCTTTTGATGCCGTAGAAGGCCCTTCTTGCCTTGTCTCTCAGATCGTTCACAGCATTGTGGAAGTTACCTGTGGTGTTGAAGTTCCTTTTGATGGCATAGAAGGCCCTTCTTGCCTTGTCTCTCAGATCGTTCACAGCATTGTGGAAGTTACCTGTGGTGTTGATGTTGATGTTCCTTTTGATGGCGTAGAAGGCCCTTCTTGCCTTGTCTCTCAGATCATTCACAGCATTGTGGAAGTTACCTGTGGTGTTGATGTTCCTTTTGATGGCGTAGAAGGCCCTTCTTGCCTTGTCTCTCAGATCGTTCACAGCATTGTGGAAGTTACCTGTGGTGTTGATGTTCCTTTTGATGGCGTAGAAGGCCCTTCTTGCCTTGTCTCTCAGATCGTTCACAGCATTGTGGAAGTTACCTGTGGTGTTGAAGTTCCTTTTGATGGCATAGAAGGCCCTTCTTGCCTTGTCTCTCAGATCATTCACAGCATTATGGAAGTTACCTGTGGTGTTGATGTTCCTTTTGATGGCGTAGAAGGCCCTTCTTGCCTTGTCTCTCAGATCGTTCACAGCATTGTGGAAGTTACCTGTGGTGTTGATGTTGATGTTCCTTTTGATGGCGTAGAAGGCCCTTCTTGCCTTGTCTCTCAGATCATTCACAGCATTGTGGAAGTTACCTGTGGTGTTGATGTTCCTTTTGATGGCGTAGAAGGCCCTTCTTGCCTTGTCTCTCAGATCGTTCACAGCATTGTGGAAGTTACCTGTGGTGTTGATGTTCCTTTTGATGGCGTAGAAGGCCCTTCTTGCCTTGTCTCTCAGATCGTCCACAGCATTGTGGAAGTTACCTGTGGTGTTGATGTTCCTTTTGATGGCGTAGAAGGCCCTTCTTGCCTTGTCTCTCAGATCATTCACAGCATTGTGGAAGTTACCTGTGGTGTTGATGTTCCTTTTGATGGCGTAGAAGGCCCTTCTTGCCTTGTCTCTCAGATCGTTCACAGCATTGTGGAAGTTACCTGTGGTGTTGATGTTCCTTTTGATGGCGTAGAAGGCCCTTCTTGCCTTGTCTCTCAGATCGTTCACAGCATTGTGGAAGTTACCTGTGGTGTTGATGTTCCTTTTGATGGCGTAGAAGGCCCTTCTTGCCTTGTCTCTCAGATCGTTCACAGCATTGTGGAAGTTACCTGTGGTGTTGATGTTCCTTTTGATGGCATAGAAGGCCCTTCTTGCCTTGTCTCTCAGATCATTCACAGCATTGTGGAAGTTACCTGTGGTGTTGATGTTGATGTTCCTTTTGATGGCGTAGAAGGCCCTTCTTGCCTTGTCTCTCAGATCATTCACAGCATTGTGGAAGTTACCTGTGGTGTTGATGTTCCTTTTGATGGCGTAGAAGGCCCTTCTTGCCTTGTCTCTCAGATCGTTCACAGCATTGTGGAAGTTACCTGTGGTGTTGATGTTCCTTTTGATGGCGTAGAAGGCCCTTCTTGCCTTGTCTCTCAGATCGTTCACAGCATTGTGGAAGTTACCTGTGGTGTTGATGTTCCTTTTGATGCCGTAGAAGGCCCTTCTTGCCTTGTCTCTCAGATCGTTCACAGCATTGTGGAAGTTACCTGTGGTGTTGAAGTTCCTTTTGATGGCATAGAAGGCCCTTCTTGCCTTGTCTCTCAGATCGTTCACAGCATTGTGGAAGTTACCTGTGGTGTTGATGTTGATGTTCCTTTTGATGGCGTAGAAGGCCCTTCTTGCCTTGTCTCTCAGATCATTCACAGCATTGTGGAAGTTACCTGTGGTGTTGATGTTCCTTTGATGGCTTAGAAGGCCCTTCTTGCCTTGTCTCTCAGATCGTTCACAGCATTGTGGAAGTTACCTGTGGTGTTGATGTTCCTTTTGATGCCGTAGAAGGCCCTTCTTGCCTTGTCTCTCAGATCGTTCACAGCATTGTGGAAGTTACCTGTGGTGTTGAAGTTCCTTTTGATGGCATAGAAGGCCCTTCTTGCCTTGTCTCTCAGATCATTCACAGCATTATGGAAGTTACCTGTGGTGTTGATGTTCCTTTTGATGGCGTAGATGGCCCTTCTTGCCTTGTCTCTCAGATCGTTCACAGCATTGTGGAAGTTACCTGTGGTGTTGATGTTGATGTTCCTTTTGATGGCGTAGAAGGCCCTTCTTGCCTTGTCTCTCAGATCATTCACAGCATTGTGGAAGTTACCTGTGGTGTTGATGTTCCTTTTGATGGCGTAGAAGGCCCTTCTTGCCTTGTCTCTCAGATCGTTCACAGCATTGTGGAAGTTACCTGTGGTGTTGATGTTCCTTTTGATGGCGTAGAAGGCCCTTCTTGCCTTGTCTCTCAGATCGTTCACAGCATTGTGGAAGTTACCTGTGGTGTTGATGTTCCTTTTGATGGCGTAGAAGGCCCTTCTTGCCTTGTCTCTCAGATCGTTCACAGCATTGTGGAAGTTACCTGTGGTGTTCATGTTCCTTTTGATGGCGTAGAAGGCCCCTCTTGCCTTGTCTCTCAGATCGTTCACAGCATTGTGGAAGTTACCTGTGGTGTTGATGTTCCTTTTGATGGCGTAGAAGGCCCTTCTTGCCTTGTCTCTCAGATCGTTCACAGCATTGTGGAAGTTACCTGTGGTGTTGATGTTCCTTTTGATGGCGTAGAAGGCCCTTCTTGCCTTGTCTCTCAGATCGTTCACAGCATTGTGGAAGTTACCTGTGGTGTTGATGTTCCTTTTGATGGCGTAGAAGGCCCTTCTTGCCTTGTCTCTCAGATCGTTCACAGCATTGTGGAAGTTACCTGTGGTGTTGATGTTCCTTTTGATGCCGTAGAAGGCCCTTCTTGCCTTGTCTCTCAGATCGTTCACAGCATTGTGGAAGTTACCTGTGGTGTTGAAGTTCCTTTTGATGGCATAGAAGGCCCTTCTTGCCTTGTCTCTCAGATCGTTCACAGCATTGTGGAAGTTACCTGTGGTGTTGATGTTGATGTTCCTTTTGATGGCGTAGAAGGCCCTTCTTGCCTTGTCTCTCAGATCATTCACAGCATTGTGGAAGTTACCTGTGGTGTTGATGTTCCTTTTGATGGCGTAGAAGGCCCTTCTTGCCTTGTCTCTCAGATCGTTCACAGCATTGTGGAAGTTACCTGTGGTGTTGATGTTCCTTTTGATGGCGTAGAAGGCCCTTCTTGCCTTGTCTCTCAGATCGTTCACAGCATTGTGGAAGTTACCTGTGGTGTTGATGTTCCTTTTGATGGCGTAGAAGGCCCTTCTTGCCTTGTCTCTCAGATCGTTCACAGCATTGTGGAAGTTACCTGTGGTGTTGGTGTTCCTTTTGATGGCGTAGAAGGCCCCTCTTGCCTTGTCTCTCAAGTCGTTCACAGCATTGTGGAAGTTACCTGTGGTGTTGATGTTCCTTTTGATGGCGTAGAAGGCCCTTCTTGCCTTGTCTCTCAGATCGTTCACAGCATTGTGGAAGTTACCTGTGGTGTTGATGTTCCTTTTGATGGCGTAGAAGGCCCTTCTTGCCTTGTCTCTCAGATCGTTCACAGCATTGTGGAAGTTACCTGTGGTGTTGATGTTCCTTTTGATGGCGTAGAAGGCCCTTCTTGCCTTGTCTCTCAGATCGTTCACAGCATTGTGGAAGTTACCTGTGGTGTTGATGTTCCTTTTGATGGCGTAGAAGGCCCTTCTTGCCTTGTCTCTCAGATCGTTCACAGCATTGTGGAAGTTACCTGTGGTGTTGATGTTCCTTTTGATGGCGTAGAAGGCCCTTCTTGCCTTGTCTCTCAGATCGTTCACAGCATTGTGGAAGTTACCTGTGGTGTTGATGTTCCTTTTGATGGCGTAGAAGGCCCTTCTTGCCTTGTCTCTCAGATCGTTCACAGCATTGTGGAAGTTACCTGTGGTGTTGATGTTGATGTTCCTTTGATGGCGTAGAAGGCCCTTCTTGCCTTTTCTCTTAGATTGTTCACAGCCGTGTGGAAGTTACCTGTGGTGTTGATGTTTAGGCCGAGGTAGGTGTAAATATTTATGTGCTCTAGGTCACCAGTGTGTAGATTGAATTTGTATTTGTTGTCCTGGGAACTGGACCTTTTTTGGAACACCATTATTTTTGTCTTACTGAGATTTACTGTCAGGGCCCAAGTCTGACAGAATCTGTGCAGAAGATCTAGGTGCTGCTGTAGGCTCTCCTTGGTTGGGGACAGAAGCACCAGATCATCTGCAAACAGTCGACATTTGACTTCTGAGTCCAGTACAGTGAGGCCGGGGTCTGCAGCCATTTTAACATTTGCTCAGTACATTGTTTTCACTGAGGAAATTAGTCTGCCGTTAATGATAATGCAGAGGATTTTTCAGAGATTGGTTTTGATGCAGATTCCACTGTAATTATTAGGGTCAAATTTGTCTCCACTTTTATGGATTGGGTCCTTGGATCCAAATATTGGGGAAGATGCCTGAGCTGAGGATGATGTTAAAAAGTTTAAGTATAGCTGTCAAGGGGTGTGTAACTGGTAGCATGGAAGTCAAACACAGGAGAGCAGAACTTGGTAAATGGCCGGTGCCGTTTATTAATGCACATAACTCCCGGCTTACAAAAATAACAAAACACACATGGGCACAAAACCTGTCTCGCACCAGTCAAACAAGGCACACGTACTTACAATACCGACAAGGACATGAGGGAAACAGAGGGAACATATACAACATGTAATTAGGGAATTGAAACCAGGTGAGTGTGAAAACAAGACAAAACAAATGGAACATGAATCATGGATCGGCGATGGCTAGAAGACCGGTGACGTCGACCGCCAATCACCACCTGAACAAGGAGAGGAACCGACCTCGGTAGAAGTTGTGACAATAGCCAATTGGAATTTGTGATCTGTATATTTTATAATTTTATTTAGAATACCATCAACATCACAGACCTTTTTGGGTTGACTGCTAGCTGCACTGCTGTGCACAGTGTTAACTAGCATCTGGACCTAGCTGCACTGCTGTGCACAGTGTTAACTAGCATCTGGACCTAGCTGCACTGCTGTGCACGGTGTTAACTAGCATCTGGACCTAGCTGCACTGCTGTGCACAGTGTTAACTATCATCTGGACCTAGCTGCTCTGCTGTGCACAGTGTTAACTATCATCTGGACCTAGCTGCTCTGCTGTGCACAGTGTTACCTATCATCTGGACCTAGCTGCTCTGCTGTGCACAGTGTTACCTATCATCTGGACCTAGCTGCTCTGCTGTGCACAGTGTTACCTATCATCTGGACCTAGCTGCACGGCTCCCGAGAGGCGCAGCAGTCTAAGGCACTGCATCTCAGTGCTAGAGGTGTCACTACAGACCCTGGTTGTATCCTGGGCTGTATCACAACCGGACGTGATTGGGAGTCCCATAGGGCAGCGCACAATTGGCCCAGCGTCGTCCGGCGCTAGGGTTTGGTTGGGGTAGGCTGTCATTGGGTAGCCTAGTGGTTAGAGCGTTGGACTCGTAACCGGAAGGTTGCAAGTTCAAACCCCCGAGCTGACAAGGTACAAATCTGTCGTTCTGCCCCTGAACAGGCAGTTAACCCACTGTTCCTAGGCCGTCATTGAAAATAAGAATTTGTTCTTAATTAACTGACTTGCCTAGTTAAATAAAGGTTAAAAATATATATATATATATAATATAAATAAGAATTAGTTCTTAACTGACTTGACTACTTAAATAAAGGTTAAATAAAAAATACATTTAAAAAACCCTGTGCACAGGGTTTCTATGAATGTATTGCACCTCCTATAACCCTTCCTCCCTCCTCCTCCAGGCCAATAACCCCCATGAGTGGCTGCAGGTGGACTTCCTGGTTATGAAACGCATCACAGGGGTCGTCACTCAGGGGGCGTGGTCTATTCTGACTCAGATGATGGTGACAGAGTTCTCTGTAACCATTAGCGACAACGGCCACTCCTGGTCCAACGTGGTTGACGAGGGAACGCAAAGAGAGAAGGTATCACACACACATCACTCATTATCAGATTTATCACAGGCTACATTTCAGTACACACATACCTTCCTTAGCATGCAGGGGAAAATAGGATCTGCAACCAAGCAGATTTACGTGAGCTGATTTTGTAAAGAGCACAAACAGTGACAACGCCGTAACATGTTTAACTTTTTGAGTTTCCGAACTGGGTTTTGTGAGCCAGCTCTGTTTGACTCTGCCTCCTCCTTCCTCCCAGATGTTCTTGGGGAACAGTGAGCCAGATGAGGAGATGTTGAACCTCTTTGATCCTCCTCTGTTTGCCCGCTTCATACGGATCCACCCCAGAAGCTGGCTCAACGACATAGCCCTGCGCCTGGAGTTCATGGGCTGTGACACCCAGCAGCGACACTGAGAGACAGGGCAGGGGTCCCCACTGTGCAGCTCCACACTCAAGCCCACCTCATCTTTGTCTCTTCTATTTAATGAGCATAGCAGTGACGTGATGATCATGAAATAGTCATGTCATTGATGGATGAACAGAGTGAGTGAAGTTTAAAAGGTTTGTTTAGCTAGGATCAGAGTCATAAATGATATGCTGTTGTAGGAAGTGTCTATTGATGAGCTTCAACTGAGAATAGCTCTTAGGTCTGGTCCCTCCACTATCAACAGTATAACACATTACGTCAGTTTATGAAGACTGAGTCTCAGACGGTTTGTCTCGTACAATATATACTACTACAAACACTATGACTTCAGACATTCCAGATGTGATCCAATACATGTCAATAGTACAGTATAACAATTATTTCTGTCTGGATGTTTACTGACTACAGTAATCTGTACAGTACTGTATGTATATGCAATGTATCATATGCACTGAGGGGAGAGGGATAGAGTTTATATTGTTAAATAAAATTGGAATTATATCAAGCCTGGTCTCAGAGGTCAGTGTTGCGACACTTCCCTGCATGCACACACACACACGTCCTCCCATGCTTTCTCATCATGTCCTGTTCACCATCTCCCTTCCGTGACAGGAAGCAGTTTTGTCTTTGCTTTTGTTTTGTTTTGTTCCTTTGCTCCAGCCCAGGGGGACATTGGCAGTGGCTCGGTGTTTCTCTACGATTAAGGGAGGGTTGTTTCACCTTCCTTTGCCTCATTCCCATCTCTCCAGACTGTTATTTAGTCTTATCCACTTCTCACAATCTCTCAAGCCATTGGCAAGTGTGATTGATTTGGTATAAAAACAGACACAGAGAGAGAAAGACAGCAGTGTGTGTGTGAGAGAGTGAAGAGAGACAGCAGCATGTGTGAGAAAGGGAGTACAGTGAGCAGTGTGTGTGTGAGAGAGGGAGTACAGTGAGCAGTGTGTGTGTGAGAGAGGGAGTACAGTGAGCAGTGTGTTTGTGAGAGAGGAAGAGAGCAGTGTGTGTGTAAGAGAGGGAGTACAGTGAGCAGTGTGTTTGTGAGAGAGGAAGAGAGCAGTGTGTGTGTAAGAGAGGGAGTACAGTGAGCAGTGTGTTTGTGAGAGAGGAAGAGAGCAGTGTGTTTGTGAGAGAGGAAGACAGCAGTGTGTTTGTGAGAGAGGAAGAGAGCAGTGTGTTTGTGAGAGAGGAAGAGAGCAGTGTGTTTGTGAGAGGAAGACAGCAGTGTGTTTGTGAGAGAGGAAGACAGCAGTGTGTTTGTGAGAGAGGAAGACAGCAGTGTGTTTGTGAGAGAGGAAGACAGCAGTGTGTTTGTGAGAGAGGAAGACAGCAGTGTGTTTGTGAGAGGAAGACAGCAGTGTGTTTGTGAGAGAGGAAGACAGCAGTGTGTTTGTGAGAGAGGAAGACAGCAGTGTGTTTGTGAGAGAGGAAGACAGCAGTGTGTTTGTGAGAGAGGAAGAGAGCAGTGTGTTTGTGAGAGAGGAAGACAGCAGTGTGTTTGTGAGAGGAAGACAGCAGTGTGTTTGTGAGAGAGGAAGAGAGCAGTGTGTTTGTGAGAGGAAGAGAGCAGTGTGTTTGTGAGAGAGGAAGAGAGCAGTGTGTTTGTGAGAGGAAGAGAGCAGTGTGTTTGTGAGAGG
This sequence comes from Oncorhynchus nerka, assembly GCF_034236695.1. Lineage (NCBI taxonomy): Eukaryota > Metazoa > Chordata > Actinopteri > Salmoniformes > Salmonidae > Oncorhynchus > Oncorhynchus nerka. The sequence continues at coordinate 20,330,524 of NC_088400.1, forward strand.
AAGACAGGAGTGTGTTTGTGAGAGAGGAAGAGAGCAGTGTGTTTGTGAGAGGAAGACAGCAGTGTGTTTGTGAGAGAGGAAGAGAGCAGTGTGTTTGTGAGAGAGGAAGAGAGCAGTGTGTTTGTGAGAGAGGAAGACAGCAGTGTGTTTGTGAGAGAGGAAGAGAGCAGTGTGTTTGTGAGAGAGGATGACAGCAGTGTGTTTGTGAGAGAGGAAGAGAGCAGTGTGTTTGTGAGAGAGGAAGACAGCAGTGTGTTTGTGAGAGAGGAAGAGAGCAGTGTGTTTGTGAGAGAGGAAGACAGCAGTGTGTTTGTGAGAGAGGAAGAGAGCAGTGTGTTTGTGAGAGAGGAAGAGAGCAGTGTGTTTGTGAGAGAGGATGACAGCAGTGTGTTTGTGAGAGAGGAAGAGAGCAGTGTGTTTGTGAGAGAGGAAGACAGCAGTGTGTTTGTGAGAGAGGAAGAGAGCAGTGTGTTTGTGAGAGAGGATGACAGCAGTGTGTTTGTGAGAGAGGAAGAGAGCAGTGTGTTTGTGAGAGAGGAAGACAGCAGTGTGTTTGTGAGAGAGGAAGAGAGCAGTGTGTTTGTGAGAGAGGAAGACAGCAGTGTGTTTGTGAGAGAGGAAGACAGCAGTGTGTTTGTGAGAGAGGAAGAGAGCAGTGTGTTTGTGAGAGAGGAAGACAGCAGTGTGTTTGTGAGAGAGGAAGACAGCAGTGTGTTTGTGGACACTGGGCACATAAATCCTCTCGTTATCAGCGCGTCACTGAGGAAGTTGACCACAAAGCCGTGTTGTTTGGATGAGGAGAACAAACAGACAACTCTGCTGGACAAATGTTGGCAAAAACATCCCACGAGGCACAAACTGGTTGAATAAATTGTTTCCACGTTATTTCAACTCCAAAAATCTGTGATGACATTGAATCAATGTGGAAATCTGATTGGATTTGAGAGGGAAACAAACCAGCGTAAGGGCATGTCTTTTTTTCACCCATTTTTTTACCTAAATCCAATGACATGTCTGCAATTTTGATTGATTTCAAGTCGAATTCACATTAGTTGACAACTCAACCAAATATAGATCCAAACTAGACGTTGAACTGACGCCTGTGCCCAGTGGGATGACAGACAGAAAGTAGCATGTCACACTTTATCCCTGTCCAAACAATAACAGAACACAATCCCTATCACCATAGGAACAGAAACATGTATATTCAGCTGGTTTTCACTCCAATAAAACCTTAATAGGTCTTAATCATACTAGCGTCCTGTCCAGGGGATGTACTTGTACATGAAGCTTCCTCACGCTACAGAAACAAGGCATAGAGGCCCTAAGAGGACAGGAGACCGGCCCATAGGGGCATGTTGGGGTCTTTCTGGTTCAGACAAGGCAGAACTTACTTTACTTAGTCATGTAAGCAATGATGACTGGACTCTGTTTTATATTTGGCAAACCCTCCTCCCTGTGTCTGTTAGTTTGTTTGTAACAACAATACAAATCATGTGACACCATCAAAGGAGCCTTAGGACTTCTAGTGTCAGATTGGTGTGAGAGAAGTTTCAGAACAGAGAAGCAGTTAGTAGTCCCTGGTGGTATGAGTCACACCTGCTATGGAAACACCCATATGATTTCTGTTACCGCTCTTCCTCCTGGAACCTCAGGCCCCTTGTCCACAGAACAATCATTCCCCTATAAATAAAATGTGCCAAATTCTTAAGTAGATTTCACAATGTGTAAAAACTTTATGGTTATGCAATCTGAGATGATTCTGTTGATCTGTGTGTGGTAATACTGTACTATGGCATAGTGGGGTTTTATTTTATTTTTGTGTGCTCCTTTACATAGTGAATATGAAGTGTCATATCTAGGTTGTCCCTAGAAACAATAGGGTTTAGTTATGTTCAATAGTTCTACAGTATGACTCACTGTGTTCTGAAGGGGAGAAGGCGCCCTCTTCTGGAGACACTGTGCAAGTGCATCACTTAGCTACTGTTCGGTCCCTACAGGCCAACCAAGCAACCTATCCTTCCTACAAGAGCCATCTATATAGCCCCTTCCCCATTCACACACAGGAGAAAGCAGACAGTAACAGAAAACCATCTGTGCAACATTTTGGCAACAACCCCCGTGTCCAGCCACACAGTCCCCTGCTCCCCAACACTGTACTTAAAACTAATTCACTCAAACTAATGATCCACCCATCCATCCATCCCAGGCCAGGCTCAGACCTGCTTAGCCTGAATGTAAGACACCAGAGAGGGGTGCAACAGGGTAGTACAACATGCCTGACTGCTGGTAGTTCTAAGACCTCACCAGAATTCTGGTACTTATTTTCTGGTGCATTCAACGGCGCATGCTCGCTAACAGCGGAGTCAATCACCACCTTCAGGAGACACCTGAAACCCCACCTCTTTAAGGAATACCTAGGATAGGATAAAGTAATCCTTCTCACCCCCCCCCCCCCCTCCCCCTTAAAAGACCTAGATGCACTATTGTAAAGTGGCTGTTCCACTGGATGTCATAAGGTGAAAGCACCAATTTGTAAGTCGCTCTGGATAAGAGCGCCTGCTAAATGACTTAAATGTAAATGTAAATGTGATGCGGCCTCTGCAGAAGTCAGCCCATTCAAACGTCTTGCGCTTCTTAGCAGCGCACTGAGCGCAGTTGAGAAGTTGTCAAGGAAGTGAGTTTGTGTTTAAACAAGACCTCACACCATCACCTACCGTCAACCAATCATGTCAATGCACAGCTATAAGGAGTCCTCCACATGCGTAACCGACCGCCATATGGAGCCTCTGATCACATTTTTGGATCAATCATAAATTGTATTTCAGTGAGTAAAGTGGGTCAAATGGGAGAGCGGGGAACAGAGGGAGAGCCTACATTCCAAATGGCACCCTATTCCCTATGTAGTGTACCCTATTTCTTATGTGTAGTGCACCCTAACGGCTCTGTTCAAAAGTAGGGCACTATAACAGACAATTTATGCTTGATCCGAAAATGTGGTCAGAGGCGCCATATGGATGGTGTTGCACAATCGCGGAGTCTCTGGGTGCATGCAGAGGCCACATTGAGTTCCATACTGAATCGCTGTATAAACACAAACTCACTTCCTTGACAACTTCCTTCACAACAGCTCTGCGCTGCTCTGCAAAGTGCAAGAAGTATGAATGCCCTTATTTCTGCAGAGCCCATATCACCGTAAATGCTGCACTGCCAATGCAGATGTGAGATTGACCGTATAGCGATTTTAAAGGTAATAGGGTACACTACATAGGGAATAGGGTGCCATTTGGGATGTAACCAACAGCTTGACACTTGGCTGCACTGATCCGGGGTCATGGAAATATGTCGCAGTCAGGGCACGGATAACAGGCATCATTTAATTTCTCCCTGAGTCATACTGAGACTGAGCTAACAGAACATCACATCATTTAACATCACATAACACATTTACGGTAGTACACAATAACAAACTGTTTTATTACAGATCCGAAATAACTTGACATGTATCTAGCAGCATCTTCATTTCAAATCTTGTGGTTCCGATTGTTAGAACATTTCTGGAAAAAATACAATGGAAAATATATATATCTGAAAAGTTGAGGTTCAGGAAGAGATTGGTGACCGTTGGTAGGAAATCTGAGGTGAGAGTTGTGATGAAAATAACAGCAGAAACATTGTGCAAGAGATCAGATAAAATATTAAACAAGAGCAGCACAGTCATGTACAGTCAGGGTGATGTACAGTCTACGGGTGACAGTCAGGGTGCTGTACAGTCTACGGCAGACAGTCAGGGTGATGTACAGTCTACGGCAGACAGTCAGGGTGATGTACAGTCTACGGCAGACAGTCAGCGTGATGTACAGTCTACGGGTGACAGTCAGGGTGATGTACAGTCTACGGCAGACAGTCAGGGTGCTGTACAGTCTACGGGTGACAGTCAGGGTGATGTACAGTCTACGGCAGACAGTCAGGGTGATGTACAGTCTACGGCAGACAGTCAGGGTGCTGTACAGTCTACGGCAGACAGTCAGGGTGCTGTACAGTCTACGGCAGACAGTCAGGGTGCTGTACAGTCTACGGCAGACAGTCAGGGTGATGTACAGTCTACGGGTGACAGTCAGGGTGCTGTACAGTCTACGGCAGACAGTCAGCGTGATGTACAGTCTACGGCAGACAGTCAGGGTGCTGTACAGTCTACGGCAGACAGTCAGGGTGATGTACAGTCTACGGGTGACAGTCAGGGTGCTGTACAGTCTACGGGTGACAGTCAGGGTGCTGTACAGTCTACGGGTGACAGTCAGGGTGCTGTACAGTCTACGGGTGACAGTCAGGGTGATGTACAGCATACGGGTGACAGTCAGGGTGCTGTACAGTCTACGGCAGACAGTCAGGGTGATGTACAGTCTACGGGTGACAGTCAGGATGATAGTCAGGGTGATGTACAGTCTACGGGTGACAGTCAGGGTGATGTACAGTCTACGGCAGACAGTCAGGGTGCTGTACAGTCTACGGCAGACAGTCAGGGTGATGTACAGTCTACGGGTGACAGTCAGGGTGATGTACAGTCTACGGGTGACAGTCAGGGTGCTGTACAGTCTACGGCAGACAGTCAGGGTGCTGTACAGTCTACGGCAGACAGTCAGGGTGCTGTACAGTCTACGGCAGACAGTCAGGGTGATGTACAGTCTACGGGTGACAGTCAGGGTGATGTACAGTCTACGGGTGACAGTCAGGGTGATGTACAGTCTACGGCAGACAGTCAGGGTGATGTACAGTCTACGGGTGACAGTCAGGGTGATGTACAGTCTACGGCAGACAGTCAGGGTGATGTACAGTCTACGGGTGACAGTCAGGGTGACAGTCAGGGTGATGTACAGTCTACGGGTGACAGTCAGGGTGATGTACAGTCTACGGGTGACACAGTCAGGGTGATGTACAGTCTACGGCAGACAGTCAGGGTGATGTACAGTCTACGGGTGACAGTCAGGGTGATGTACAGTCTACGGGTGACACAGTCAGGGTGATGTACAGTCTACAGGTGACACAGGGTGATGTACAGCCTACGGGTGACAGTCAGGGTGATAGGATAGTCAGGGTGATGTACAGTCTACGGGTGACACAGTCTACTGGTGAGGTACAGGCTACAGGTGACACAGTCAGGGTGATGTACAGCCTATGGGTGATGTACAGTCTATGGGTTATACAGCAAAAGCTAAAGAAGAAGAAACTAGGTAGGTGTGGTCAGAAGTATGCAGATGTGGGATACGTCCCAAATGGCCCTCTATTCCCTATATAGTGTGTGTTTTTTTTACCAGGATCCATAGGGCTGTGGTCAAAAGTAGTCCGCTATAAAGGGAATAGGGCACCATTTGGGACAGATACTTGGTGTACACCAGCCCAAGGACGTAATAAAAAGAGGACTGTATTTGACCTTATCTAACAGCCCTGTCTAACACACACTGGGCTGGATCAGACTGAAAAAGGACATATTGTTTGGGAGAAAACTCCCAAAAGATCACCGGGGTTCAGAATGCTATGGCTGCTATGGGGTGAGATACAATTAAAATACCAACAATATTAGGAAACAAAATGTAATAATGTAGTTATTTTAGCCGTGTACATATGAAGATGTATAATGAGATTCTACTCTCATTGAGTACATGCAAGCCTATGTGACCGTTCCTTGAACTGGTACTGGGCCTAGACATTTCAGGTACAATATGCACTAGTGCCCACTCAGAAACCACTGCAGAGACAACAGGACTTTGACTAACCAAACAGTGGTTCAGCAAACAACACCATGAAGGCTGCATGTTTCACCATCAGTCATTATCCACTCCTGTCCAAATATGTCTCAGTGGTTCAAAATCTCATATTTCAAAAGCTGATCTCATCAAAACAGAAACAGAACAATGACCAGTGCCAAACTAAACAAGAGAATGAACAAAAGTACATCTTGTAGTTTTGATTACTCATCTACAGTATAAGAATAAGGATGCTTGGTGAGCCAACAGCATAGCCTGGTAGGACCAGACTGAATGCTGCACTCACAATGGTTGAATCTGGTTTAAACCAGGCTATATCCAGCAAGCTCTCTGACCAACTATAGGAGAATGATCCAAATAAATCATCAAAAAGTACATATTGTATTGCAGCTTGCATGATCAAACAAGGTTTCCTCTTTCCATCTATCCTAAGGATGATAATGCACGGTGAGCTAGCGGGCTCTCCGACCAGATGTAGGAGATATAGGAGTAGCATGGCGGTGAGATCAACAGAAGAGAGAAGAGACGGAGGAACTTAATGAGGTAGAGATAACTTGGTGACCCTTGTCCACTCAGTCTGCAGCCTTAATGGAGGCTAGGACCATAGGGATAAAAGCTATATTATAATGGCAGGTACTGAACTGTCTGTCAGAGGGAATTACATTTAGAGAAGCAGGAAGGAAAAATAAAGAGTTTAAAAAGTATGGATCACAGCCAGATGGGGGAGACGGAAGGTACATCTCATATACACATACAGGTCTTACCAGAGAATCTAGTAAAGCAACAATAATGAGTATTAATAACTGGAGTTTTTGGGAAGATGTTGGCAGTATGTGAAGCTCTGTGGCTCTGAAACTAACAGCTGGTATAAAAAACTACTACAGCAAACATTTCATTTCACTTGGAAGTATGACGTCATAATTTGAAGAATGCCAACATATTTAACTAGATTACTGAGGTCTTTGTCCTCTCTCCGTTTCCCTCTCTGTCCTACCATTAGGTCTAGGCTGTGTCCCAAATGTCACTCTATTCCCTTTATAGTGTGGTACTTTTGACCATAGGGAATAGGGTGCCATTCGGAAGACTCATATTCAACCCTTCTGTTGTGCGTAAAATGTAGTCTCATGTAGGTAAAGTGGTCCGTTTAAAATGTATGAAATGTAACAGCAACTGCAATTTATTGAATTTCACTACTAGGGTGAAAATCTCCATGAGACAGTATCTGGTTATTACCGTGACGACGCATGAACCCAACAACCAGTATGTTGTCATCTGAAGATAAGAAGCAGCAAACTCATCAACAAAGAGTCATCAGTTTGATGTGGACCAATGGGAATCAGGCTGAAAAAAAGGACCTAGCCAATGAGTGCATGCATGTAATATCAATCGTTCTCTGGTCTGTGGACCAATGCCCAAACACACACAGCAAAAACTATGGCCTTTCGATTCAAAATTAAGCTCAATGCACTTCATGTAGATTTGGATTGTTTGCAAAAAACCTGGCAGACTAAAAGGTTATTTTTCTTTTCTTTCCAATTTTCACTTAGTCATATATTGACACCAATGGGAGTCTGAAAGTGGATGTTAGGATTCACCCCCATAGGAATAACAAGATCCAAATGCCATTGTAAGACAGATCGTAAAAACTAATTTAAAAAACCATTTAGAAACTTAAAAACAACAAAAACAAATCTGCAGAGTAAATAAAACATTGGCAAAACTTCTCAGAGGTGTGTTTACTTTAAAGTATCCACACTTGTGTATGAAAAAGATCTGATTGACTTAAAGTCTTAGAAATGTCACTGTTAAAAAATGGATTTAAGGCTCTACAAAGTCAGAAGCCGGTAAATAATGTTCTGTTTGGTCTGGTACTCTCTATCTGTAGCTCCGCCATGGCACAGGTTACATGGAAAAACTGCAGAAGTACGTACAGTGGGGAGAACAAGTATTTGATACACTGCCGATTTTGCAGGTTTTCCTACTTACAAAGCATGTAGAGGTCTCTCATTTTTATCATAGGTACACTTCAACTGTGAGACGGAATCTAAAACAAAAATCCAGAAAATCACATTGTATGATTTGCATTTTATTGCATGACATAAGTATTTGACCACCTACCAACCAGTAAGAATTCCGGCTCTCACAGACCTGTTAGTTTTTCTTTAAGAAGCCCTCCTGTTCTCCACTCATTACCTGTATTAACTGCACCTGTTTGAACTCGTTACCTGTATAAAAGACACCTGTCCACACACTCAAACAGACTCCAACCTCTCCACAATGGCCAAGACCAGAGAGCTGTGTAAGGAAAACAGGGATATAATTGTAGACCTGCACAGGGCTGGGATGGGCTACAGGACAATAGGCAAGCAGCTTGGTGAGAAGGCAACAACTGTTGGCGAAATTATTAGAAAATGGAAGAAGTTCAAGATGACGGTCAATCACGCTCGGTCTGGGGCTCCATGCAAGATCTCACCTCGTGGGGCATCAATGATCATGAGGAAGGTGAGGGATCAGCCCAGAACTACACAGCAGGACCTGGTCAATGACCTGAAGAGAGCTGGGACCACAGTCTCAAAGAAAACCATTAGTAAAACACTACGCCGTCATGGTTTAAAATCCTGCAGCGCACGCAAGGTCCCCCTGCTCAAGCCAGCGCATGTCCAGGCCCGTCTGAAGTTTGCCAATGACCATCTGGATGATCCAAATCAAATTTTATTTGTCACATACACATGGTTAGCAGATGTTAATGCGAGTGTAGCGAAATGCTTGTGCTTCTAGTTCCGACAATGCAGTAATAACCAACAAGTAATCTAGCTAACAATTCCAAAACTACTACCTTATAGACACAAGTGTAAGGGGATAAGAATATGTACATAAAGATATGAGTGAGTGATGGTACAGAGCGGAGGAGGAATGGGAGAAGGTCATGTGGTCTGATGAGACAAAAATAGAGCTTTTTGGTCTAAACTCCACTCGCCGTGTTTGGAGGAAGAAGAAGGATGAGTACAACCCCAAGAACACCATCCCAAAAGTGAAGCATGGTGGTGGAAACATCATTCTTTGGGGATGCTTTTCTGCAAAGGGGACAGGACGACTGCACCGTATTGAGGGGAGGATGGATGGGGCCATGTATCGCAAGATCTCTGCCAACAACCTCCTTCCCTCAGTAAGAGCATTGAAGATGGGTCGTGGCTGGGTCTTCCAGCATGACAACGACCCAAAACACACAGCCAGGGCAACTAAGGAGTGGCTCCGTAAGAAGCATCTCAAGGTCCTGGAGTGGCCCAGCCAGTCTCCAGACCTGAACCCAATAGAAAATCTTTGGAGTGAGCTGAAAGTCCGTATTGCCCAGCAACAGCCCCGAAACCTGAAGGATCTGGAGAAGGTCTGTATGGAGGAGTGGGCCAAAATCCCTGCTGCAGTGTGTGCAAACCTGGTCAAGAACTACAGGAAATGTATGATCTCTGTAATTGCAAACAAAGGTTTCTGTACCAAATATTAAGGTTTGCTTTTCTCAAATACTTATGTCATGCAATAAAATGCAAATGAATTACTTGAAAATCATACAATGTGATTTTCTGGATTTTTGTTTTAGATTCCATCTCTCACAGTTGAAGTGTACCTATGATAGAAATGACAGACCTCTACATGCTTTGTAAGTAGGAAAACCTGTCAAATCGGCAGTGTATCAAATACTTGTTCTCCCCACAGTATGTGGTTGAGGTGACTTCGTTTTAGTGGCTTTTCCAAGATGGAATCGCCATTGAGACCTATAGTACAATACAACATTGAAACCGATGTGTTCTTCCTTGATCGATCAGAAACAAAAAATAAATTGAAACTTGCAAAATATAACTGCAATAAGTTATCATAATAACAGAAATAAATGTCCTATATTATGCCCTAGATCTACACTACCGGTCAAAAGTTTTCAAACACCTACTCATTCAAGGGTTTTTCTTTATTTGTACTATTTTATACATTGTAGAATAATAGTGAAGACACTATGAAATAACACATGGAATATGAAAAAAAAGTGTTAATCAAAATATACAAAATATACAGTTGAAGTCGGATGTTTACGTACACATACAGTGGGGCAAAAAAGTATTTAGTCAGCCACCAATTGTGCAAGTTCTCCCACTTAAAAAGATGAGAGGCCTGTAATTTATCATCCTGCAGTGCCAGATGTGTCCCCCTGCTTAAGCCAGTACATGTCCAGGCCCATCTGAAGTGTGCTAGAGAGCATTTGGATGATCCAGAAGAAGATTGGGAGAATGTCATATGGTCAGATGAAACCAAAATATAACTTTTTTGGTAAAAACCCAACTCGTCGTGTTTGGAAGACAAAGAATGCTGATTTGCATCCAAAGAACACCATACCTACTGTGAAGCATGGGGGTGGAAAAATCATGCTTTGGGGCTGTTTTTCTGCAAAGGGACCAGGACGACTGATCCGTGTAAAGGAAAGAATGAATGGGGCCATGTATCGTGAGATTTTGAGTGAAAACCTCATTCCATCAGCAAGGGCATTGAAGATGAAACGTGGCTGGGTCTTTCAGCTTGACAATGATCCCAAACACACCGCCCGGGCAACGAAGGAGTGGCTTTGTAAGAAGCATTTCAAGGTCCTGGTGTGGCCTAGCCAGTCTCCAGATCTCAACCCCATAGGAAATCTTTGGAGGTAGTTGAAAGTCTGTGTTGCCCAGCAACAGCCCCAAAACATCACTGCTCTAGAGGAGATCTGCATGGAGGAATGGGCCAAAATACCAGCAACAGTGTGTGAAAACCTTGTGAAGACTTACAGAAAACATTTGACCTCATTGCCAACAAAGGGTATATAACAAAGTATTGAGATACACTTTTGTTATTGACCAAATACTTATTTTCCACCATTTTTTGCAAATAAATTCATTAAAAATCCTACAATGTGATTTTCTGGATTTTCTATCTAATTTTGTCTGTCATAATTGAAGTGTACCTATGATGAAAATTACAGGACACTCATCTTTTTAAGTGGGAGAACTTGCACAATTGGTGGCTGACTAAAAACTTTTCTGCCCCACTGTAGGTTGGAGTCCTTTTTCAACCACACCACAAATTTCTTGAAAACAAACCATAGCTTTGGTAAGTCGGTTAGGACATCTACTTTGTGCATGACACAAGTCATTTTTCCAACAATTGTTTACAGACGGATTATTTCACTTATAACTCACTGTATCACAATTCCAGTGGGACAGAAGTTTACATACACTAAGCTGACAATTGGAGGTGTCAATTGGAGGTGTACCTGTGGATGTATTTTAAGGCCTACCTTCAAGCTGAAATAAATCATTCTCTCTACTATTATTCTGACATTTCACAATCTTAAAATAAAGTAGTGATCCTAACTGACCTAAAACAGGGAATTTTTATTTGGATTAAATGTTAGGAACTGTGAAAAAAAATAATTTAAATGTATTTGGATAAGGTGTATGTAAACTTCTGTATTTTATATTTGAGATTCTTCAAATAGCCACCCTTTGCCTTGATAACAGCTTTACGACATGATTCCATTGTGTTATTTCATAGTTTTGATGTCTTCACTATTATTCTACAATGTAGAAAATAATAAAAAAATAAAGAAAAATGAGAAGGTGTTCTAAAACTTTTAACCGGTTTATATAATGAAACACCTACAGACGGAAAGAACATAACATTAAATAAAGTGTGAGATGCTTGTGGTCTAGACAGAGAAGTACAAAGTACTCCATTCAATTACTCTAATACCATTTATCTTTCTGAATAATCTGAACATACTGAAGCATATTAAAATATTTACATACTCTGATTCCAGACGTAACAGAATTGAAAAAATATTTGTTTTCAGGCGGCCAGCTCTATATGGTACACACTTATTGTGTGAATTCACATTTTGAAGTCTAAAACCATTTTAAATGAGCTGAAAGACACAGGGAGTGCACTGTTTTGGATTGTGTGACGCACAGGTCCTATGATAATGCCAATCGTCTCTCTCTTCGTTCAAGTTGGATGATCAGTGACATGTTCCTCCTTTACTTCAGAGGGGGAAAAACTTCTCCCCCTCTTTCCTTAGGCCATAGGGATCACTATTAGGAACGAATGGCGTTCAGAGAGGAGAGGGCTTTCTATAGAAACTGTGTCAGAGGTTGAGAGGTACATCATCAGGTAGTCCGTGGTCAGGGGCCGGGATTCAGGGGTTCAGGGGCCGGGGTTCAGGGGCGAGGTGGAAGGGAGGAGGTGCAGGGACGGACAGATCTCAGGTGCTGGTGAATAGAATCCCTGAGAGAAAGAAGAAGGAAGAGAAAAATATCAAGTATCTGTGTGTGTGTGTGTGTGTGTGTGTGTGTGTCCCCTCTCATACCTTTGTGTAGTGCTACTCAGATGTGTGTCTCCACGTCAGTGTACCCAGGCATCATGTTTCCGTTAGAGCAGGCCGCCGGGGGCAGCATATGATCCCTGCTGGGGTCATCCGGCCCCCCATCCTGACCCGCAAAGGCTCTCTGCTGCCGCCGGTGTATCAGGGGCACAAAGAACAGCACCATGCCCCCCACGATGGGAGGACCCCCTGCCAGGTAGAAGGCCACGTTGTAATCACCACAGTAGTCATGCAGGAGTCCTGGGGGACAAGGGAGGGAGAAGTTTCAGATGTAGTGTATAGAAGCACTACTTGTTACTCAAGATAGAATCACTGAGCAAATCTCAATTGTATTTCCATGATTCCTTGTGTCCACTCTCAACGTCTCTTTCTCAAAATGAATTGGTGGAGAAGATCTAAGGGAGGAGCTTTGATATTTCCTTGATTCCTTGTGTCCACTCTCAACGCCTCTTTCTCAAAATGAATTGGTGGAGAAGATCTAAGGGAGGAGCTTTGATATTTCCTTGATTCATCGTGTCCACTCTCAACGCCTCTTTCTCAAAATGAATTGGTGGAGAAGATCTAAGGGAGGAGCTTTGATATTCTCCCACTATCTTGGTGATTCAAGTTGTTTTACCTGTTTGTCTGTTTTATTCCAGGAACTTGCTCAGAACTTATAATTAGCGGTCTTAAAAATGTCTAAGAAGCTAAGAAATAGTTTATTATTCTGGAGGGCTGTCAGATGGTACAGCATCAGCAGTCAGGCGCCAGCTAGGGGCATGTCTTTGCTTGATTCTTTTTACAGGGAAACCATAGAAACCATGTGTACCACTAAATTGGGGTACATTTTGATAAAACGTTCCTCAGCAAAGTGTGTCTAGTGTATGTCCAGGGTGATGGGCAACACTGGCCAAAATATTCAGTCAGGAGCTAGCTAGCTATTTGGCCCTGCCATTAGCAAGAACTAAAAATTACAGATAATTCCTCCAACATCTGGCACTAAGAAAATAAAGAAATAAAGAGAGAGAGAGAGATATTCAGCCAGGCCTCACAGGACGCAATGTCAATACAGAACACTGAGGCTCTGAGAAGGAGGACGAGCCGGGAGACAGACCGGGGTTTAAATATTATTTAGAATCTTTCAATTACTTAAGTCATGCTTGATTGAGCTTGCCTGGTGTGATGTAATCAATTATTCAGTCTACTAAAGTGTAGTCTGCAAACCCCGCACATCTGGCACTCAAGGCAGATTCAAGCAAAGGTCAATGTATAAACAAATATATCTAACACTATTTGAACCCAGGTCTGCCGGGAGGCGAGCAGACAGGCTTGTGCTCCTGCTGCAGACTGAAGGGGCATGATTCCTCCTCCTTTTCACTGGGATCTCTGGAGTGTTTTCAGCCAGAGAAAACTATTCTGAATATTGCAGATAGACATATAATGACTCCATATTCAACATGACTGATACTTGTTCTACGTAATACATTTCTATCAGAAACATTGCATCACTCTGAACAGCACCCTGGTGGTCTGAACAGAAATGTGGCGAGTGGAGGGTAGCAGAGCCCCATAAATGCAGCCATAATGTCTACAACCCATTGCTAAACTATCCACTATCCGAGACTACTACTCCCTCTGTAACAAATTACCAGCCCTGGAACTCCACTTTACTCAGGGTGCATCCCAAATTTCACCCTATTCCCTATATAGTACACTACATTTGACCAGAGCTCTATGGGCCCTGGTGAAAAATAGTGCACTCTAAAGGGGATAAGGTGCCATTCGGGATGCACACTCACTCTATTTACTCTATAGACCAGCTACATTCAGAACCAAGACCAATGACGTACATAAACGCAGTGAATATACGTATGTATATGGAGGAGACATGTCAGCTCAACGGCATGATAAACACAAAATACATTATTCTAATCCTACCCCATTTATAATTCCATATGGAATTAAATAACTTACAGTGCCTTTGGAAAGTATTCAGACCCTTTGACATTTTCCATATTTTGCTAGGTTACAGCCTTATTCTAAAATTGACTAAAATTTTAGTTTTTTTCCCCTAATCAATCTACACACAATAACCCATAATGACAAAGCAAAAACATGATTTTATAAAGAATATAAAAACTGAAATATCATATTTCCATATGTATTCAGACCTTTGGCAGCTATTACAGCATCAAGACTTCTTGGGTATGACGCTACAAGCTTGACACGCCTGTGTTTGGAGAGTTTCTCCCATTCTTCTCTGCAGATCCTCTCAAGCTCTGTCAGGTTGGATTGGGAACGTCGCTGCACAGCTATTTTCAGGTCTCTCCCCATAGATGTTCGATTGAGTTCAAGTCCGGGCTCTGGCAGGGCCACTCAAGGACATTCAGAGACTTGTCCCGAAGCCACTCCTGTGCTGTCTTAGCTGTGTGCTTAGGGTCGTTGTCCTGTTGGAAGGTGAACCTTCGCCCCCAGTCTGAGTCCTGAGCGCTCTGGAGCAGGTGTTTAATCTATCCTGACTAGTTTAACCTCTATCCTGACTAGTCTCCCAGTCCCTCCTGCTAAAAAAACATCCCAACAGCATGATGCACCGTTGGGATGGTGCCAGGTTTCCTCTAGAAGCAACGCTTGGCATTCAGGACAAAAGAGTTCAATCTTGGTTTCATCAGACCAGAGAATTTTGTTTCTCATGGTCTAAGAGTCTTTAGGTGCCTTTTGGCAATCTCCAAGAGGGCTGTCATGAGCCTTTTACAAAGGAGTGGCTTCAGTCTGGCCACTCTACCATAAAGGCCGATTGGTGGAGTGCTGCAGAAATGGTTGTCCTTCTGGAAGGTTCTCCCATCTCCACAGAGGAACTCTTGAGCTCTGTCAGACTGACCATCGGGTTCTTGGTCACCTCCATGACCAAGGCCCTTCTCCCCAGATTGCTCAGTTTGGCCGGGCGGCCAGCTCTAGGAAGAGTCTTGGTGGTTCCAAACCGCTTCCATTTAAGAATGATGGGGGCCACTGTGTTCTTGGGGACCTTCAATGCCGCAGACATTTTTTGGTACCTTAACAAAAACTGTTTTTGCTTTGTCATTGTAGGGTATTGTGTGTAGATTGCTGAGGATTTTTATTTATTTAATATATTTTAGATTAAGGCTGTAACATAACAAAATGTGGAAAAAGTCAAGGGGTCTGATTACTTTCCAAAGGCACTATATATGACACTACTATGCTAGCTTGAGACTTGACTTTTCTCGTTGGGAAGGAATCGGTTCCTGTAGAGGAGAAACTAACCATCTTTTTATTATGTTGGCTTCCACTCCTAAGTTTTGAGGTGATACTCAGCAGCAATTGCCTGTCACATAGAAGTAAACCATATCTTTATCACCTGCCATTCAAAATGTTTGGAGGTCAGTGTTTAGTAACCCAAGGAACCGATAGTACTCACCAGCGATGGGGGGTCCTGCGGTCATGGGCAGGGCCATGAGTCCCAGTAGGTATCCTATAGCCTGGGAGGCCTGCATGGGGCCCACCAGCTCAAAGGCTATAGGAGCCATGATGGTGATGAAGCAGCCATCACACAGCCCTAGGAACACACACACCACAATCAGCCCCTCAAACACCGTGCACTGGGGGATCATCATGGACATCAGCCCCAGCACCATGAACGACACCGACTGGAGGAGAGAAGAGCAGGGACAAAAAACACGCAATAATTAATGCCATTTAGCAGACACTTTTCTCCAAAGTCACTTGGAGTACAGTGGTGTGGGCGTACATTTTACTTTGGGTGGCATTGTGTAACGTGTCGGAGAGAAGAGTCTTCGGTTAATGTTGTCCAATACCTCTACAGATTAATACCTTCTCCCTTATACACTATTCCACTTCATACAGAAACAACAAAGAAACTGACCAACATGGCAAACAACTTGGGTCAAGTCCATGTTAAATACTTTCAACCACTTCAATTAGTTCCATTTTATCAAGCGCAGCGAGTATTTTACTTACACTACCGTTCAAAAGAATGGGGTCACTTAGAAATGTCCTTGTTTTTGAAAGAAGAGACCATTTTTTTTTAAAACTTGTTTTCAACCACTCCACAAATCTTTTTTAACAAACTATAGTTTTGGCAAGTCGGTTAGGTCACCTACTTTGTGCATGACAGAAGTAGTTTTTCCAACAATTGTTACCAGATAGATTATTTCACTAATAATTCACTGTATCACATTTCCAGTGGGTCAGAAGTTTAAATACACTAAAGTTGACTGTGCCTTTAAAGAGCTTGGAAAATTCCAGAAAATGATGTTGTGGCTTTAGAAGATTTAGAATGGACATCATTTGAGTCAATAGGAGGTGTAGCGGCGCAGGTCCTAATCCAGGCACTTGTCATCTCCCGTCTGGATTACTGCAACTCGCTGTTGGCTGGGCTCCCTGCCTGTGCCATTAAACCCCTACAACTCATCCAGAACGCCGCAGCCCGTCTGGTGTTTACATTTACATTTACATTTAAGTCATTTAGCAGACGCTCTTATCCAGAGCGACTTACAAATTGGTGCTTTCACCTTATGACATCCAGTGGAACAGCCACTTTACAATAGTGCATCTAGGTCTTTTAAGGGGGGGGGGGGGAGGGGGAGAAGGATTACTTTATCGTGGTGTTCAACCTTCCCAAGTTCTCTCACGTCACCCCGCTCCTCCGCTCTCTCCACTGGCTTCCAGTTGAAGCTCGCATCCGCTACAAGACCATGGTGCTTGCCTACGGAGCTGTGAGGGGAACGGCACCTCAGTACCTCCAGGCTCTGATCAGGCCCTACACCCAAACAAGGGCACTGCGTTCATCCACCTCTGGCCTGCTCGCCTCCCTACCACTGAGGAAGTACAGTTCCCGCTCAGCCCAGTCAAAACTGTTCGCTGCTCTGGCCCCCCAATGGTGGAACAAACTCCCTCACGACGCCAGGACAGCGGAGTCAATCACCACCTTCCGGAGACACCTGAAACCCCACCTCTTTAAGGAATACCTAGGATAGGATAAAGTAATCCTTCTCACCCCCCTTAAAATACCTAGATGCACTATTGTAAAGTGGCTGTTCCACTGGATGTCATAAGGTGAAAGCACCAATTTGTAAGTCGCTCTGGATAAGAGCGTCTGCTAAATGACTTAAATGTAAATGTACATGTGGATGTATTTCAAGGCCTACCTTCAAACTCAGTGGCTTTTTGCTTGACATCATGAGAAAATCTGGGATGCTGGCCTTCTAGGCAGAGTTGCAAAGAAAAAGCCATATCTCAGACTTGCCAAAAAAAGGAAAGATTAAGATGGGCAAAAGAACACAGACACTGGACAGAGGAACTCTCCCTAGAAAGGCCAGCATCCCGGAGTCGCCTCTACACTGTTGACGTTGAGACTGGTGTTTTGTGGGTACTAATTAAGCTGCCAATTGAGGACTTGTGAGGCGTCTGTTTCTCAAACTAGACACTAATGTACTTGCCCTCTTGGTCAGTTGTGCACCGGGGCCTCCCACTCCTCTTTCCATTCTGGTTAGGGCCAGTTTGCGCTGCTCTGTGAAGGGAGTAGTACACAGCGTCGTACCAGATCTTCAGTTTCTTGGAAATTTCTCGCAATGGCCTTCATTTCTCAGAACAATAATAGACTGACGAGTTTCAGAAGAAAGTTCTTTGTTTCTGGCCATTTGGAGCCTGTAATCAAATCCACAAATGCTGATGCTCCAGATACTCAACTAGTCCAAAGAAGGCCAGTTGTAATTGCTTCTTTAATCAGGACAACAGTTTTCAGCTGTGCTAACATAATTGCAAAAGTGTTTTCTAATGATCAATTAGCCTTTTAAAATGATAAACTTGGATTAGCTAACACAACGTGCCATTGGAACACAGGAGTGATGGTTGCTGATAATGGACCTCTGTACATCTATGTAGATATTCCATTCAAAATCAGCCATTTCCAGCTACAATAGTCATTTACAACATTAACAATGTCTACAGTCGTGGCCAAAAGTTTTGAGAATGATACAAACATAAATCTTCAAAAGTTTGCTGCTTCAGTGTCTTTAGATAATTTTGTCAGATGTTACTATGGAATACTGAAGGATAATTACAAGCATTTCATAAGTGTCAAAGGTTTTATTGACAATTACATGAAGTTGATGCAAAGAGTCAATATTTGCAGTGTTGACCCTACTTTTTCAAGACCTCTGCAATCCGCCCTGGCATGCTGTCAATTCACTTCTGGGCCACATCCTGACTGATGGCAGCTCATTCTTGCATAATCAATGCTTGGGACTTTGTCAGAATTTGTGGGTTTTTGTTTGTCCACCCGCCTCTTGAGGTTTGACCACAAGTTCTCAATGGGATTCAGGTCTGGGGAGTTTCCTGGACATAGATATTTTGGGTCCATGTTTTGTTCCCCGAGCCACTTGGTTATCACTTTTTCCTTATGGCAAGGTGCTCCATCATGCTGGAAAAGGCATTGTTCCTCACCAAACTGTTCCTGGATGGTTGGGAGAAGTTGCTCTCGGAGGATGTGTTGGTACCATTCTTGTGAGTTAGCCCACTCCCTTGGCTGAGAAGCAACCCCACACATGAATGGTCTCAGGATACTTTACTGTTGGCATGACACAGGACTGATGGTAGCGCTCACCTTGTCTTCTCCGGACAAGCTTTTTTACGGATGCCCCAAACAATCGGAAAGGGGATTCATCAGAGAAAATGACTTTACCTCAGTCCTCAGCAGTCCAATCCCTGTACCTTTTGCAGAATATCAGTCTGTCCCTGATGTTTTTCCTGGAGAGAAGTGGCTTCTTTGCTGCCCTTCTTGACACCAGGCCATCCTCCTAAAGTCTTCGCTTCACTGTGCGTGCAGATGCACTCACACCTGCCTGCTGCCATTCCTGAGCAAGCTCTGTACTGGTGGTGCCCCGATCCTGCAGCTGAATCAACTTTAGGAGACGATCCTGGCGCTTGCTGGACTTTCTTGGGCGCCCTGAAGCCTTCTTCACAACAATTGAACCGCTTTCCTTGAAGTTCTTGATGATCCGATTAATGGTTGATTTAGGTGCAATCTTACTGGCAGCAATATCCTTGCCTGTGAAGCCCTTTTTGTGCAAAGCAATGATGACGGCACGTGTTTCCTTGCAGGTAACCATGGTTGACAGAGGAAGAACAATGATTCCAAGCACCACCCTCCTTTTGAAGCTTCCAGTCTGTTATTCGAACTCAATCAGCATGACAGAGTGATCTCCAGCCTTGTCCTCGTCAACACTCACACCTGTGTTAACAAGAGAATAACTGACATGATGTCAGCTGGTCCTTTTGTGGCAGGGCTGAAATGCAGTGAAAATGTTTTTGGGGATTCAGTTCATTTGCATGGCAAAGGACTTTGCAATTCATCTGATCACTCTTCATAACATTCTGGAGTATATGCAAATTGCCATCATACAAACTGAGGAAGCAGACTTTGTGAAAATGTATATTTGTGTCATTCTCAAAACTTTAGGCCACAACTGTTCATCATATTTCTGATCAATTTGATATTATCTTAAAGTACAACAAATGGTATTTTCTTTAAAAAACAAGGACATTTCTAAGTGACCCCAAACTTTTGAACGGTATTGTATGTATTTGAAATGGATTTGAAGTATTTAGTAGCAGTCACCACCCAGAGGAAAAGACCAAGGGGATGTGGCTGACGTGCTTACCCATATTTAAACATCGGAATTGGTTCCAATTAAGCTGACAATTGAATGCCGAAGAGGGTTACCTCACCTGCATCCAGATCTTCTTGGCTCCGGGAATGAGGTCTCCTACTTTCCCGAAGAGGAGGCGTCCCACGCCAGATGAGGCTCCTATACACACCAACAGGATCCACTCCTTCTGGGGCTCCTTGAACTGCTCCTTCACGAAGTTCATCTGGTGGAAAAGAACAAGAGGAATACTTTAAAATGTCCATTGCTTAGAGCCTCCCAAGTGGCGCAGTGGTCTAAGGCACTGCATCGCAGTGCTAGCAGTTGGGTTGTGTGGGTTCGAGTCCAGGCTCTGTCGCAGCCGGCCGCGAACGGGAGGCCCATGGGGCGGCGCACAATTGGCCCAGCGTCGTCCGGGTTAGGGAGGGTTTGGCCGGCAGGGATATCCTTGTCTCAACGTGCACTAGTGACTCCTGTGGCGGGCCTGGCACAGTTGGCCAATTGGATACCACGAAATTGGGGAGAAAAAGGGGTGAAAAAAATCTAATTGCTGCTTTCAAACCAAGCCCCCTGGATACATACACACCCTGAGGGGTTGGAAGCAGCCAAACCAAGCCCCCTGGATACATACTCACCCTGAGGGGTTGGAAGCAGCCAAACCAAGCCCCCTGGATACATACACCCCCGAGGGGTTGGAAGCAGCCAAACCAAGCCCCCTGGATACATACACACCCTGAGGGGTTGGAAGCAGCCAAACCAAGCCCCCTGGATACATACACACCCTGGGGGGTTGGAAGCAGCCAAACCAAGCCCCCTGGATACATACACACCCTGAGGGGTTGGAAGCAGCCAAACCAAGCCCCCTGGATACATACTCACCCTGAGGGGTTGGAAGCAGCCAAACCAAACCCCTGGGTACATACACACCCCGAGGGGTTGGAAGCAGCCAAACCAAGCCCCCTGGATACATACTCACCCCGAGGGGTTGGAAGCAGCCAAACCAAGCCCCCTGGATACATACACACCATGAGGGGTTGGAAGCAGCCAAACCAAGCCCCCTGGATACATACTCGCCCCGAGGGGTTGGAAGCAGCCAAACCAAGACCCCTGGATACATACACACCCTGAGGGGTTGTAGGGGTTGGAAGCAGCCAAACCAAGACCCCTGGATACATACACACCCTGAGGGGTTGTAGGGGTTGGAAGCAGCCAAACCAAGACCCCTGGATACATACTCACCCTGAGGGGTTGGAAGCAGCCCCCTGGATACATACACACCCTGAGGGGTTGGAAGCAGCCAAACCAAGCCCCCTGGATACATACACACCCTGAGGGGTTGGAAGCAGCCAAACCAAGCCCCCTGGATACATACACACCCTGAGGGGTTGGAAGCAGCCAAACCAAGACCCCTGGATACATACTCACCCGAGGGGTTGGAAGCAGCCAAACCAAGCCCCCTGGATACATACACACCCTGAGGGGTTGGAAGCAGCCAAACCAAGCCCCCTGGATACATACACACCCTGAGGGGTTGGAAGCAGCCAAACCAAGACCCCTGGATAAATACACACCCTGAGGGGTTGGAAGCAGCCAAACCAAGCCCCCTGGATACATACACACCCTGAGGGGTTGGAAGCAGCCAAACCAAGACCCCTGGATACATACACACCCTGAGGGGTTGGAAGCAGCCAAACCAAGACCCCTGGATACATACACCCCTGAGGGGTTGGAAGCAGCCAAACCAAGACCCCTGGATACATACACACCCCGAGGGGTTGGAAGCAGCCAAACAAAATAGCCAAACAAAATACAGAATTGCACATCAAATGCGTAGTAATTTCTTGATATGTCCTCATGGATTCTTTCATGTGTGTTATTCCCATGTTGAAATCATCAATGGGATTCTTAGTGAAGGGATTTCAATGGAGAAACAGGGATATTTTCTCCTTGTAACATTTCAAATTTCCATAACCATTCCTTGGAATAACACATTTTTTTCATCAACGTCCCACTGTCAGAAGAACTGTCAACAATGAAGCAGGAAGGGGCGGAGCTATAGGTGAGTGATTTCCTTTCTCTCCTCTCCGCCCAACACCTGAATCTGATCCAAAACACAAAACCCTCTGAAGTCCATTCCTGATCTGAAGCTTCTCTCCCTGAGGAAACATGTGAAGTGTTTCCTCTGCTTTGATTCTGCACTACATGGCACCAGCATAACATCAAGGGCCATAGGATACCCATGTTTAGGGCTGACCTAAAGCAAAGAGCACAACAAAAAGGCTCTGGGGCCTGAGAAAACAGGACTGGCTCTGGGGCCTGAGAAAACAGGACAGGCTCTGGGGCCTGAGAAAACAGGACAGGCAGTGGGGAGGCTGCCAGAAACATCTGACTTGTCTAGCAGAACTTCACACTACACATCTACCGCCCCCTTCTCTTCCCTCTCGCTCTCTGTCCCTCCCTCTCTCTTTCTACTCCTTCCCTCCCTCTCTCCTTCTGTCCTCCTTCCTCATCCATCTGGGATTTAACTTGCTGTGGCAAGGTGTCTCCTTGATATTCCTCACATCACCATGCAACAATGTCACTAGCTGCTTATTTTAGATAAGTGGGTCTGTCTGACAACCTAACCCAACACACAATGTAACCTAACCCAACACACAATGTAACCTAACCCAACACACAATGTAACCTAACACACAATGTAACCTAACCCAACACACAATGTAACCTAACCCAACACACAATGTAACCTAACCCAACACACAATGTAACCTAACCCAACACACAATGTAACCTAACCCAACACACAATGTAACCTAACCCAACACACAATGTAACCTAACCCAACACACAATGTAACCTAACCCAACACACAATGTAACCTAACCCAACACACAATGTAACCTAACCCAACACACAATGTAACCTAACCCAACACACAATGTAACCTAACCCAACACACAATGTAACCTAACCCACCACACAATGTAACCTAACCCACCACACAATGTAACCTAACCCACCACACAATGTAACCTAACCCACCACACAATGTAACCTAACCCACCACACAATGTAACCTAACACACAATGTAACCTAACCCAACACACAATGTAACCTAACCCAACACACAATGTAACCTAACCCAACACACAATGTAACCTAACCCAACACACAATGTAACCTAACCCAACACACAATGTAACCTAACCCAACACACAATAACCTAACCCAACACACAATAACCTAACCCAACCCACAATGTAACCTAACCCAACACACAATGTAACCTAACCCAACACACAATGTAACCTAACCCAACACACAATGTAACCTAACCCAACCCACAATGTAACCTAACCCAACCCACAATGTAACCTAACCCAACCCACAATGTAACCTAACCCAACCCACAATGTAACCTAACCCACAACACAATGTAACCTAACCCAACACACAATGTAACCTAACCCAACACACAATGTAACCTAACCCAACACACAATGTAACCTAACCCAACACACAATGTAACCTAACCCAACACACAATGTAACCTAACCCAACACACAATGTAACCTAACCCAACACACAATGTAACCTAACCCAACACACAATGTAACCTAACCCAACACACAATGTAACCTAACCCAACACACAATGTAACCTAACCCAACCCACAATGTAACCTAACCCAACACACAATGTAACCTAACACACAATGTAACCTAACCCAACACACAATGTAACCTAACCCAACACACAATGTAACCTAACCCAACACACAATGTAACCCAACCCAACACACAATGTAACCTAACCCAACACACAATGTAACCTAACACACAATGTAACCTAACACACAATGTAACCTAACCCAACACACAATGTAACCTAACCCAACACACAATGTAACCTAACCCAACACACAATGTAACCTAACCCAACACACAATGTAACCTAACCCAACACACAATGTAACCTAACCCAACACACAATGTAACCTAACACACAATGTAACCTAACACACAATGTAACCTAACACACAATGTAACCGAACCCAACACACAATGTAACCTAACACACAATGTAACCTAACCCAACACGCAATGTAACCTAACCCAACACACAATGTAACCTAACCCAACACACAATGTAACCTAACCCAACACACAATGTAACCTAACCCAACAACACAACCTAACCCAACACAATGTAACCTAACCCAACACAACACAATATGACACGACCTAACCCAACACAATGTAACCTAACCCAACACAATGTAACCTAACCCAACACACAACGTAATCTAACCCAACACACAACGTAACGCAACACAATATTACACAATATTTCCTCTTAAGTCGACTTGACTCTTGGTCAGAAAGTCTAGTTTTCCTACATACGATAAGATGCCAATTAAGCTGACACTAGAAGCAGTTAGGGTGACATTATTTTCCCCTCGCAAACACAGCTGCGCTGTAAACCAACACACAGCAACATTCTAAATGGAAATTGTTAAAGAAAAGTGACATCATAAATTGTGCTGCAGATTATTATAATTCTATCATTATAATTTCACTCACATAATAGGTGTGAAAACGGTGCCCTAAATACAACACAATATCAAGAAAATTGTCAAATCTTGAAGAAATTGTATTGATGGTCCCTGAGCCCTTACCAAGTGGATGTAAGGCACAAAGTAACCCAGCACAGCTGTAGACACCCCGAACGCCCACACCCGGTAGGTGACGATGTGGAACACCTTCACGTTAAAGGCCTTCCGGACCTGGGTCTGGGCTCTGCTCCAGCGGCTTCCCCGGGCAGGGGCTCCTGGCTGGGTTGTGGACCCAGCGGGGCCCCCTGGTTCTGGTGGTCCCATTGGAGCTCTCTGGGGCAGCAGGGGTCTGAAGGTCAGGGCCAGCAGGGCCTGGACCTGTTAAGTTTAAAAGAACAAAAAGAAACAGTTGTTCAAAGTCGAATCTGACGTTTACTTCAACGAGTCACATCATTGAAAATCAGGAAAAGGTAAATAAACAGGCCGTGTAATGGATTATCATTGAACACATCACAACATTACCAGCATGAAGAGGCTGAGGATCTGGAAGGTTCTGCTGAGACCCAGCGGCTCCACCACCTTGGTGAGCAGCACCGGGAGGCCCATGGAGAACAGGCTGCTGCCCGCCGTCACCACGCCGTTGGCCAGGCCCAGCCGCTGCCGGAAGTAGTGGCCCAGGATCACCAGGGAGGGCTGGAAGGCAAAGGAAGAGCCACAGCCAAACAGGATCCCATAGGTGAAATACCGTAGGCTGAGGGACCTGGGCGGGCAGGGGTAGAGGTAATAAAACACTGGAAAACTAATATATGTCAATTCTAACGGGTGAAGAGGCAGGCGATCTCACCACTGTGCTTTGTTCCACACTAGCATAATAGCATAACTTAGCACCTAGAATATACAGTGCATTTGGAAAGTATTCAGACCCCTTGATGTTTTCCACATTTTGTTACATCACAGCCTTATTCTAAAATAAATTAAATGAATTGTTTTCCTCACTCTACACACAATACCTCATAACGACAAAGCGGAAACAGGTTTTTAGAAATGTTTGCAAATGTATTAAAAAGAAAAAACGCAAATACCTTATTTACGTAAGTATTCAGACCCTTTGCTATGAGACTAGAAATTGAGCTCATATGCATTCTGTTTCCATTGATCAATCTTGAGATGTTTCGACAACTTGATTGGAGTCCACCTGTGGTAAATTCAATTAATTGGAGATAAATGTAAGACGTTTGGAACCACCAAGACTCTTCCTAGAGCTGGCTGCCCGGCCACACTGAGAAATCTGGGGAGAAGGGCCTTGGTAATGGAGGTGACCGAGAACACGATGGTCAGTCTGACAGAGCTCAAGAGTTCCTCTATGGAGATGTGAGAACCTTTCAGAAGGACAACCATTTCTGCAGCACTCCACCAATCAGGACTTTAAGGTGGCCAGACTGAAGCCACTCCTCTGTAAAAGGCTCATGACAGCCTGCTTGGAGTTTGCCAAAAGGCACCTAAATGACTCTCAGACCATGAGAAACAAGATTCTCTGGTCTGATGAAACCAAGATTGAACTATTTGTCCTGAATGCCAAGCATCACATCTGGAGGAAACCTGGCTCCATCCCTATGGTAAAGCATGGTGGTGGCAGCATCATGCTGTGGGGATGTTTTTCAGCAGCAGGGACTGGGAGACTAGTCAGGATCGAGGGAAAGATGAACGGAGCAAAGTACAGAGAGATCCTTGATAAAAAACCTGCTTCAGAGCGCTCAGGACTGGTGCGAAGGTTCACCTTCCAACAGGACAACGACCCTAAGCACACAGCCAAGTCAATGCAGGAGTGGCTTCGGGACAAGTCTCTGAATATCCTTGGGTGGCCCAGCCAGAACCCGGACTTGAACCCGATCAAACATCTCTGGAGAGACCTGAAAATAGCTGTGCAGCAACATTCCCCATCCAACCTGACAGAGCTTGAGAGGATCTGCACAGAAGAATGGGAGAAACTCCCCAAATACAGGTGTGCCAAGCTTGTAGCGTCATACCCAAGAAGACTTGAGGCTGTAATTACTGCCAAAGGTGCTTCAACAGTAAAGGATCTGAATACTTATGTAAATATGATATCGTTTTTTATTTTGTAATACATTCTAAAAACCTATTTTTGCTTTGTCATTATGTGCTATTGTGTATAGATTGATGAGGGGGATTTTTTTTTGATTGAATCAATTTTAGAATAAGGCTGTAACGTAACAAAATGTGGAAAAAGTCAAGAGGTCTGAATACTTTCCGAATGCACTGTATATCCAATACTTTACTTCCTTATAAGTAGTAAGTTAGTGTAAATTTTGGAACAGAGCCTGTCACACCCTAACATGAATGTGTAATGCTCAAGTCACTGAGGGCAGGACGTGTAAATGATGTGCAAAAGGAGTGGCAAAACATACAAGGACAGTTCTAAAGATTGTGGAGGGTTCTAGAAGGGCTCTAGAGTAGATGGGTTGTCATAGTAATAAACGGTGTGGAGTGTTCTAATGATTCTAGAATGTTTGGAGGGTTCTAAAAGGGCTCTAGAGTAGATGGGTTGTAATAGTTCTAGAGTAGATGGGTTGTCATAGTAATAACCGGTGTGGAGTGTTCTAATGATTCTAGAATGTTTGGAGGGTTCTAGAAGGGCTCTAGAACAGAAGTTTCTGTTACTTTGCGAAGGCGGTGCTGAGGAGTCCGATGAAGGCCACGGTGGCCCCGCCCACAGCTGTCTTCCTGCAGCCGAAGTGATCGGTGAACATGGAGACCACCGGGGAACAGAAGAAGATCATGCCCATCGCCAGGGCCCCCACCCAGGCTGGAGGCAGGGAGGAGAGGGAGGAGAGGGAGGGACAGGTCGGGAAGAGGTAGTGGTAGAGAGGGAGGGATATTGAAGGTAGTGAGAGATGGGTTGAGGAAAGCAAAAATGGTTATTATAATCCACACATTAACAGGATTATTTTCCATATTGATACAGTCAAAATGTAACCTCAAAGCCGTTTCCAAGCAACATGAGAGCTACCCAGATAAGAGGGTCATTAACTACAGTAAGGACAAGGTTGGATGAATCCTTTAATCTGTGTCCTTCAACATGGTACTTGTTACAGTACATGTATGTCAACTGATAACGGGTCTGTGGTGTCTGGACAGTCTGTCTGCAGTACATGTCTGCAACCTGTCTATGCACTGCTTGCAACATATTTACAACCAGTGTACAACCTCTGTGCAACCTTTCACAACCAACCTGTTGACAACCTCCAGAAGCCAACATGTGTGTGCACTGCAGAAGAACATGTCAACCTCGCTTTTGGTCAGGC
Source organism: Oncorhynchus nerka (assembly GCF_034236695.1). Lineage (NCBI taxonomy): Eukaryota > Metazoa > Chordata > Actinopteri > Salmoniformes > Salmonidae > Oncorhynchus > Oncorhynchus nerka. Next base: position 20,358,226 of record NC_088400.1, read on the forward strand.
CAGGGTGTGATGAGCCGCCAGAGTCTCCCGTCTGTCATGAGCCGCCAGAGTCTCCCGTCTGTCATGAGCCGCCAGAGTCGCCAGTCAGCATGGAGCAGCCAGAGTCTCCCATCTGTCATGAGCAGCCAGAGTCTCCCGTCAGCATGGAGCAGCCAGAGTCGCCAGTCAGCATGGAGCAGCCAGAGTCGCCAGTCAGCATGGAGCAGCCAGAGTCGCCAGTCAGCATGGAACAGCCAGAGTCGCCAGTCAGCATGGAGCAGCCAGAGTCTCCCGTCTGTCATGAGCAGCCAGAGTCTCCCGTCAGCATGGAGCAGCCAGAGTCGCCAGTCAGCATGGAGCAGCCAGAGTCGCCAGTCAGCATGGAGCAGCCAGAGTCGCCAGTCAGCATGGAGCAGCCAGAGTCGCCAGTCAGCATGGAGCAGCCAGAGTCGCCAATCAGCATGGAGCAGCCAGAGTAGTCAGTCAGCCAGGATCTGCCAGAGCCGCCAGTCAGCCAGGATCTGCCAGAGCCGTCAACCTGCCTGAGCTTCCTCTCAGTCCCGAGCTTCCTCTCAGTCCCGAGCTTCCTCTCAGTCCCGAGCTTCCTCTCAGTCCCGAGCTGCCCCTCAGTCCCGAGCTGCCCCTCAGTCCCGAGCTGCCCCTCAGTCCCGAGCTGCCCCTCAGTCCCGAGCTGTCCCTCAGTCCCGAGCTGCCCCTCAGTCCAGTGGGGCCCTTGGTTAAGGTTAGTGGTGGGGGGGGGTACTGTCACGCCCTGGCCTTAGTATTTTGTGTTTTCTTTATTATTTTGGTCAGGCCAGGGTGTGACATGGGTATTTATGTGGTGTGTTTTGTCTAGGGTTTTTTGTAGGTTATGGGATTGTGGTTTAGTGAAGTAGTCTAGGTAAGTCTATGGTTGCCTAGAGTGGTTCTCAATCAGAGGCAGGTGTTTATCGTTGTCTCTGATTGGGAACCATATTTAGGCAGCCATATTCTTTGAGTGTTTCGTGAGTGATTGTTCCTGTCTCTGTGTTTGTTGCACCAGATAGGGCTGTTTCGGTTTTTCACGTTTCTTGTTTTTGTAGAAGTATATTGTTCATTTTTTATCTTTAATAAAGATGTATAAAGATAACCACACTGCGTTTTGGTCCGCCTCTCCTTCGATGGAAGAAAACCGTAACAGTACCCTCCTCATGTAACCTGAAGAATAACAGCTGATCTAGTAGAATATCAACATGCTGTACTCTCATATAACCTGTAGAATAACAGCTGATCTAGTATAATATTAACATGCTGTACTCTCATATAACCTGTAGAATAACAGCTGATCTAGTATAATATTAACATGCTGTACTCTCATATAACCTGTAGAATAACAGCTGATCTAGTATAATATTAACATGCTGTACTCTCATATAACCTGTAGAATAACAGCTAATCTAGTATAATATTAACATGCTGTACTCTCATATAACCTGTAGAATAACAGCTGATCTAGTATAATATTAACATGCTGTACTCTCATATAACCTGTAGAATAACAGCTGATCTAGTATAATATTAACATGCTGTACTCTCATATAACCTGTAGAATAACAGCTGATCTAGTATAATATTAAAATGCTGTACCCTCCTCATATAACCTGAAGAATAACAGCTGATCTAGTATAATATTAGCATGCTGTACCCTCATATAATCTGTAGAATAACAGCTGATCTAGTATAATATTAGCATGCTGTACCCTCATATAATCTGTAGAATAACAGCTGATCTAGTATAATATTAGCATGCTGTACCCTCCTTATATAACCTGTAGAATAACAGCTGATCTAGTATAATATTAGCATGCTGTACCCTCCTCATTTAACCTGTAGAATAACAGCTGATCTAGTATAATATTAACATGCTGTTCCCTCATATAACCTGCAGAATAACAGCTGATCTAGTATAATATTAGTATGCTGTACCCTCCTTATATAACCTGTACTGTATAATAATAACCATGTTTTTTAATGCGACTTTGAGATTCCATTTGTAATACATACACTAAAATAAATCTATTATTATTACTACTACTCGGCCATGGATAGAGATTCAGGCATATATGACTATGATAATAACAACATGTTGTACTACTGTGCCCAATGGAGTTAACGTGTTCTGACTACTGCACACAGAGACATGCTTGACCCTCTGGGGAAAACCATCCCTGGGTCTTAAGGGCCAAAGGTAGCTTTAATGTCTCCAGTCTGTTCTGGGTCCAACAGAGTGGGGTTGCATCCCAAAAGGCACCCTAATCCCTATATATATATATTATTTTGGTGCCATTTGGTGTGAGAACTGCCCTTGGCAGCCATTTAGCGTTTCATCTTCCCCGGCCAAAGCAGTAAGCAAACATGGCAAAATTATATTTGTCAATAAGACAGGCAATATGTTGGACCGCGGTCCAGGTTACAGTAGAATATAGATCAGATGCTAACTTGTTACAATGTAGAAAACATGGAGAACGTAGAGTTGAAGTCAGAAGTTAACATACTCTTAGGTTACGTTTTTCAACCACTCCACAAGTTTCTTGTTAATTAACAAACTATAGTTCTGGCAAGTCAGTTAGGACATCTACTTTGTACATGACACAAGTAATTTTTCCAACAATTGTTTACAGACAGATTATTTCACTTATAATTCACTGTATCACAATTCCAGTGGGTCAGAGGTTTACATACACTAAGTTGACTGTGCCTTAAACAGCTTAGAATATTCCAGAAAATTATGTCATGGCTTTAAAAGCTTCTGATGGGCTAATTGACATCATTTGAGTCAATTGGAGGTGTACCTGTGGATGTATTTCAAGACCTACCTTCAAACTCAGTGCCTCGTTGCTTGACATCATGGGAAAATCTAAGAAATCAGCCAAGAACTCAGAAGAATAATTGTCCTCTGGTCTAATGAAACAAAAATGGAACTGTTTGGCTATAATGACCATCGTTATATTGGGAGGAAAAAGGGGGAGGCTTGCAAGCTGAAGAACACCATCCCAACCGTGAAGCACAGGGGGGGGCAGCATCATGTTGTGGGGGTGCTTTGCTGCAGGAGGGACTGGTACACTTCACAAAATAGATGGCATCATGAGGATGGAAAATTATGTGGATATATTGAAGCAACATCTCAAGATATCAGTCAGGAAGTTAAAGCTTGGTCGCAAATGGGTCTTCCAAATGGACAATGACCCCAAGCATCCTTCCAAAGTTGTGGCAAAATAGCTTAAGGACAACAAAGTCAAGGTATTGGAGTGGCCACCACAAAGCCCTGACCTCAATCCCATAGAAAATGTGTGTGCAGAACTAAAAAAGTGTGTGCGGGCAAGGAGGCCTACAAACCTGACTCAGTTACACCAGCTCTGTCAGGAGGAATGGGCCAAAATTCACCCAACTTATTGTGGGAAGCTTGTGGAAGGCTACCCGAAACATTTTACCCAAGTTAAACAATTTAAATGCTACAAAATACTAATTGAGTGTATTCTTCTGACCCACTGGGAATGTGATGAAAGAAATAAAAGCTGAAATAAATCATTATCTCTACTATTATTCTGACATTTCACATTCTTAAAATAAAGAGGTGATCCTAACTGACCTAAAACAGGGAATTTTTACTAGGATTAAATTTCAGGAATTGTGAAAAACTGAGTTTAAATGTAGTTGGCTAAGGTGTATGTACTCTCCTTCCCTCCTCTCAGGCCCCAGACTGCATGGTGGTTCCTCAAATGCCAGGGGGAGACTGTTAGCTATTTAAAGAGACAGTGACCACACTTACTGTGTGAGCGCACTATTCTCCCTGTAATCTCCCTAACATGTGAAATCAACACTTTTCACATTAAATTACTTCACCAATCACTGCGGATAGAGCAGGCAAGATAGTTGTTTACATACATGATGGACAAACAAATGGGGAGAGAGCAAGAAAGGGTTGAGGAAGAGGCTTGAAGTGCTGGGAATCTTGTTATGACCTGCATCATCAGAATTAGGTCCACAGAATTACAACGTCAGCACAGTAGCCTACAGTACCGTCAGTACAGCAGCCTAGGGTAACTTCAGTACAGCAGCCTAGGGTAACTTCAGTACAGCAGCCTAGGGTAACTTCAGTACAGCAGCCTAGGGTAACTTCAGTACAGCAGCCTAGGGTAACTTCAGTACAGCAGCCAAGGGTAAATTCAGTACAGCAGCCTAGGGGTAAATTCAGTACAGCAGCCTAGGGTAACTTCAGTACAGCAGCCTAGGGGTAAATTCAGTACAGCAGCCTAGGGTAACTTCAGTACAGCAGCCTAGGGTAACTTCAGTACAGCAGCCTAGGGTAACTTCAGTACAGCAGCCTAGGGTAACTTCAGTACAGCAGCCTAGGGTAACTTCAGTACAGCAGCCTAGGGTAACTTCAGTACAGCAGCCTAGGGTAACTTCAGTACAGCAGCCTAGGGTAACTTCAGTACAGCAGCCTAGGGTAAATTCAGTACAGCAGCCTAGGGTAACTTCAGTACAGCAGCCTAGGGTAACTTCAGTACAGCAGCCTAGGGTAACTTCAGTACAGTAGCCTATGGTAACGTCAGTACAGCAGCCTAGGGTAACTTCAGTACAGCAGCCAAGGGTAAATTCAGTACAGCAGCCTACGGCAACGCCAGTACAGCAGCCTAGGGTAACGTCAGTATGGTAACTTCAGTACAGTAGCCTATGGTAACGTCAGTATGGTAACTTCAGTACAGTAGCCTATGGTAACGTCAGTATGGTAACTTCAGTACAGTAGCCTATGGTAACGTCAGTATGGTAACGTCAGTACAGTGGCCTACGGTAATGTCAGTACAGTAGCCTATGGTAACGTCAGTATGGTAACGTCAGTACAGTGGCCTACGGTAATGTCAGTACAGTAGCCTATGGTAACGTCAGTACAGTGGCCTACGGTAAAGTCAGTACAGTAGCCTATGGTAACGTCAGTACAGTAGCCTATGGTAACGTCAGTACAGTAGCCTATGGTAACGCCAGTACAGTGACCTACGGTAATGTCAGTACAGTAGCCTATGGTAACGTCAGTATGGTAACGTCAGTACAGTGGCCTACGGTACCGTCAGTATGGTAACTTCAGTACAGTAGCCTATGGTAACGTCAGTATGGTAACGTCAGTAAGGTAGAGTCAATATGGTAACGTAGCCTATGGTAACTTCAGTACAGTAGCCTATGGTAACGTCAGTACAGTAGCCTATCGTAACGTCAGTATGGTAAAGTCAGTACAGTGGCCTACGGTACCGTCAGTACAGTAGCCTATGGTAACGTCAGTATGGTAATTTCAGTACAGTAGTCTACGGTACCGTCAGTACAGTAGCCTATGGTAACGTCAGTACAGTAGCTTCAGTACAGTAGCCTACGGTAATGTCAGTACAGTAGCCTACGGTAACGTCAGTATGGTAATGTCAGTACAATAGCCTACGGCACCGTCAGTATGGTAATGTCAGTATGGTAATGTCGGTACAGTAGCCTAAGGTACTGTCAGTACAGTAGCCTACGGTAACGTCAGTATGGTAATTTCAGTACAGTAGCCTACGGCACCATCAGTACAGTAGCCTACGGCACCGTCAGTATGGTAATGTCAGTATGGTAATGTCAGTACAGTAGCCTACGGTAATGTCAGTACAGTAGCCTACAGTAACGTCAGTATGGTAATTTCAGTACAGTAGCCTACGGTACCGTCAGTACAGTAGCCTACGGTAACGTCAGTATGGTAACTTCAGTACAGTAGCCTACGGTAATGTCAGTACAGTAGCCTACGGTAACGTCAGTATGGTAATGTCAGTACAGTAGCCTACGGCACCGTCAGTATGGTAATGTCAGTATGGTAATTTCAGTACAGTAGTCTACGGTACCGTCAGTACAGTAGCCTATGGTAACGTCAGTATGGTAAATTCTGTACAGTAGCCTACGGTAACGTCAGTATGGTAACTTCAGTACAGTAGCCTATGGTAACGTCAGTATGGTAATTTCAGTACAGTAGTCTACGGTACCGTCAGTACAGTAGCCTATGGTAACGTCAGTATGGTAACTTCAGTACAATAGCTTACGGTAATGTCAGTACAGTAGCCTACGGTAACGTCAGTATGGTAATTTCAGTACAGTAGCCTACGGTACCGTCAGTACAGTAGCCTACAGTAACGTCAGTATGGTAACTTCAGTACAGTAGCCTACGGTAATGTCAGTACAGTAGCCTACGGTAACGTCAGTATGGTAATGTCAGTACAGTAGCCTACGGCACCGTCAGTATGGTAATATCAGTATGGTAATTTCAGTACAGTAGTCTCCGGTACCGTCAGTACAGTAACCTATGGTAACGTCAGTATGGTAACTTCAGTACAGTAGCCTACGGTAACGTCAGTATGGTAACTTCAGTACAGTAGCCTATGGTAACGTCAGTATGGTAATTTCAGTACAGTAGTCTACGGTACCGTCAGTATGGTAACTTCAGTACAGTAGCTTACGGTAATGTCAGTACAGTAGCCTACGGTAACGTCAGTATGGTAATTTCAGTACAGTAGCCTACGGTACCGTCAGTACAGTAGCCTACGGTAACGTCAGTATGGTAACTTCAGTACAGTAGCCTACGATAATGTCAGTACAGTAGCCTACGGTAACGTCAGTATGGTAATGTCAGTACAGTAGCCTACGGCACCGTCAGTATGGTAATGTCAGTATGGTAATTTCAGTACAGTAGTCTACGGTACCGTCAGTACAGTAGCCTATGGTAACGTCAGTATGGTAATTTCAGTACAGTAGCCTATGGTAACGTCAGTATGGTAACTTCAGTACAGTAGCCTATGGTAACGTCAGTATGGTAATTTCAGTACAGTAGTCTATGGTACCGTCAGTACAGTAGCCTATGGTAACATCAGTATGGTAACTTCAGTACAGTAGCCTACGGTAACGTCAGTATGGTAACTTCAGTACAGTAACGGTAATGTCAGTACAGTAGCCTATGGTAACGTCAGTATGGTAATTTCAGTACAGTAGTCTACGGTACCGTCAGTACAGTAGCCTACGGTAACGTCAGTATGGTAACTTCAGTACAGTAGCTTACGGTAATGTCAGTACAGTAGCCTACGGTAACGTCAGTATGGTAATTTCAGTACAGTAGCCTACGGTATCGTACAGTAGTATGGTAATGTCAGTATGGTAACTTCAGTACAGTAGCCTACGGTAATGTCAGTACAGTAGCCTACGGTAACGTCAGTATGGTAATGTCAGTACAGTAGCCTACGGCACCGTCAGTATGGTAATGTCAGTATGGTAATTTCAGTATAGTAGTCTACGGTAACTTCAGTACAGTAGCCTATGGTAACGTCAGTACAGCAGCCTAGGGTAACTTCAGTACAGGCCAGTATGGTAATTTCAGTACAGTAGTCTACGGTACCGTCAGTACAGTAGCCTATGGTAACGTCAGTATGGTAACTTCAGTACAGTAGCCTACGGTAACGTCAGTATGGTAACTTCAGTACAGTAGCCTATGGTAACGTCAGTATGGTAACTTCAGTACAGTAGCCTATGGTAACGTCAGTATGGTAACGTCAGTACAGTGGCCTACGGTAATGTCAGTACAGTAGCCTATGGTAACGCCAGTATGGTAACGTCAGTACAGTGGCCTACGGTAATGTCAGTACAGTAGCCTACGGTAACGTCAGTATGGTAACGTCAGTACAGTAGCCTACGGTAAAGTCAGTACAGTAGCCTACGGTAACGTACAGTATGGTAATGTCAGTACAGTAGCCTATGGTAATGCCAGTACAGTATGGTAATGTCAGTACAGTAGCCTATGGTACACGTCAGTATGGTAATGGTACGTCAGTACAGTAGCCTATGGTAACCGTCAGTATGGTAATTTCAGTACAGTAGCCTATGGTAACTTCGTCAGTATGGTAATTTCAGTACAGTAGTCTATGGTAACTTCAGTACAGTAGCCTATGGTAACGTCAGTATGGTAACTTCAGTACAGTAGCCTATGGTAACGGTCAGTACAGTATGGGTAACGTCAGTACAGTAGCCTATGGTAACGTCAGTATGGTAATTTCAGTACAGTAGCCTACGGTACCGTCAGTACAGTAGCCTGGTAACGTCAGTATGGTAATGTCAGTACAGTAGCCTACGGTAATGTCAGTACAGTAGCCTGGTAACGTCAGTATGGTAATGTCAGTACAGTAGCCTACGGTACCGTCAGTACAGTAGCCTACGGTAACGTCAGTATGGTAACTTCAGTACAGTAGCCTACGGTAATGTCAGTACAGTAGCCTACGGTAACGTCAGTATGGTAATGTCAGTACAGTAGCCTACGGTAACGCAACGTCAGTATGGTAATGTCAGTATGGTAATTTCAGTACGTAGTCTATGGTAACTTCAGTACAGTAGCCTATAGGTAACGTCAGTATGGTAACTTCAGTACAGTAGCCTACGGTAATGTCAGTATGTACAGTAGCTTACGGTAATGTCAGTACAGTAACCTATGGTAACGTCAGTATGGTAACTTCAGTACAGTAGCTTACGGTAATGTCAGTACAGTAGCCTACGGTAACGTCAGTATGGTAATTTCAGTACAGTAGCCTACGGTACCGTCAGTACAGTAGCCTACAGTAACGTCAGTATGGTAACTTCAGTACAGTAGCCTAAGGTAATGTCAGTACAGTAGCCTACGGTAACGTCAGTATGGTAATGTCAGTACAGTAGCTACGGCACGTCAGTACAGTATGGTAATGTCAGTATGGTAATTTCAGTACAGTAGTCTACGGTACCGTCAGTACAGTAGCCTATGGTAACGTCAGTATGGTAACTTCAGTACAGTAGCCTATGGTAACGTCAGTATGGTAACTTCAGTATGGTAATTTCAGTACAGTAGGTAACGTCAGTATGGTAACTTCAGTACAGTAGCCTATGGTAACGTCAGTATGGTAACTTCAGTACAGTAGCCTAATGTCAGTACGGTAACGTCAGTATGGTAATTTCAGTACAGTAGCCTACGGTAACGTCAGTATGGTAATTTCAGTACAGTAGTGGGTAATCAGTACAGTAGTCTACAGTAGCGGTAACGTCAGTATGGTAACTTCAGTACAGTAGCTTACGGTAATGTCAGTACAGTAGCCTAGTACAGTAGCCTACGTAACGTCAGTATGGTAATTTCAGTACAGTAGCCTACGGTACCGTCAGTACAGTAGCCTACGGTAACGTCAGTATGGTAACTTCAGTACAGTAGCCTACGGTAATGTCAGTACAGTAGCCTCACGGTAACGTCAGTATGGTAATGTCAGTACAGTAGCCTACGGCAACGTCCAGTATGGTAATGTCAGTATGGTAATTTCAGTACAGTAGTCTACGGTACCGTCAGTACAGTAGCCTATGGTAACGTCAGTATGGTAACTTCAGTACAGTAGCCTACGGTAACGTCAGTATGGTAACTTCAGTACAGTAGCCTATGGTAACGTCAGTATGGTAATTTCAGTACAGTAGTACAGTACCTATGGTAACATCAGTCAGTACAGTAGCCTATGGTAACGTCAGTATGGTAACTTCAGTACAGTAGCCCCGTCAGTACAGTAGCCTGTTAATGCCAGTATGCGTCAGTATGGTAACTTCAGTACAGTAGCTTACGGTAATGTCAGTACAGTAGCCTACGGTAACGTCAGTATGGTAATTTCAGTACAGTAGCCTACGGTACCGTCAGTACAGTAGCCTACAGTAACGTCAGTATGGTAACTTCAGTACAGTAGCCTACGGTAATGTCAGTACAGTAGCCTACGGTAACGTCAGTATGGTAATGTCAGTACAGTAGCCTACGGCACCGTCAGTATGGTAATGTCAGTATGGTAATTTCAGTACAGTAGTCTACGGTACCGTCAGTACAGTAGCCTATGGTAACGTCAGTATGGTAACTTCAGTACAGTAGCCTACGGTAACGTCAGTATGGTAACTTCAGTACAGTAGCCTATGGTAACGTCAGTATGGTAATTTCAGTACAGTAGTCTACGGTACCGTCAGTACAGTAGCCTATGGTAACGTCAGTATGGTAACTTCAGTACAGTAGCCTACGGTAACGTCAGTATGGTAACTTCAGTACAGTAGCTTACGGTAATGTCAGTACAGTAACCTACGGTAACGTCAGTATGGTAATTTCAGTACAGTAGCCTACGGTACCGTCAGTACAGTAGCCTACGGTAACGTCAGTATGGTAACTTCAGTACAGTAGCTTACGGTAATGTCAGTACAGTAGCCTACGGTAACGTCAGTATGGTAATTTCAGTACAGTAGCCTACGGTACCGTCAGTACAGTAGCCTACGGTAACGTCAGTATGGTAACTTCAGTACAGTAGCCTACGGTAATGTCAGTACAGTAGCCTACGGTAACGTCAGTATGGTAATGTCAGTACAGTAGCCTACGGCACCGTCAGTATGGTAATGTCAGTATGGTAATTTCAGTATAGTAGTCAGTAGCCTATGGTAACGTCAGTACCGTAACAGTACAGTAGCCTATGGTAACGTCAGTATGGTAACTTCAGTACAGTAGCCTATGGTAACGTCAGTATGGTAATTTCAGTACAGTAGTCTACGGTACCGTCAGTACAGTAGCCTATGGTAACGTCAGTATGGTAACTTCAGTACAGTAGCCTACGGTAACGTCAGTATGGTAACTTCAGTACAGTAGCTTACGGTAATGTCAGTACAGTAGCCTACGGTAACGTCAGTATGGTAATTTCAGTACAGTAGCCTACGGTACCGTCAGTACAGTAGCCTACGGTAACGTCAGTATGGTAACTTCAGTACAGTAGCCTACGGTAATGTCAGTACAGTAGCCTACGGTAACGTCAGTATGGTAATGTCAGTACAGTAGCCTACGGCACCGTCAGTATGGTAATGTCAGTATGGTAATGTCAGTACAGTAGCCTAAGGTACTGTCAGTACAGTAGCCTACGGTAACGTCAGTATGGTAATTTCAGTACAGTAGCCTACGGCACCGTCAGTATGGTAATGTCAGTATGGTAATTTCAGTACAGTAGCCTACGGTACGTCAGTACAGTAGCCTAATGTCAGTATGGTAATGTCAGTACAGTAGCCTACGGTAATGTCAGTACAGTAGCCTACGGTAACGTCAGTATGGTAATTTCAGTACAGTAGCCTACGGCAGTACAGTAGCGTCAGTACAGTAGCCTACGGCAGTATGGTAATGTCGTCAGTATGGTAATGTCAGTATGGTAATGTCAGTACAGTAGCCTAAGGTACTGTCAGTACAGTAGCCTACGGCACCGTCAGTACAGTAGTCTATGGTAACGTCAGTATGGTAATGTCAGTACAGTAGTCTATGGTAACGTCAGTATGGTAAGGTCAGTACAGTAGCCTATGTAACGACAGTAAAGTAGCCTATAGTAATGTCAGCACGGGAACGTCAGTACAGTAGCTATGGTAACATCAGTATGGTAACGTCAGTACAGTAGCCTATGGTAAAGTCAATACAGTAGCCTACGGTAACGTCAGTATGGTAATTTCAGTACAGTAGCCTACGGTAAGTCCGTACAGTATCCTATGGTAACGTCAGTATGGTCATTTCAGTACAGTAGCCTACGGTACCGTCAGTACAGTAGCATATGGTAATGTCAATACAGTAGCCTACGGTAACGTCAGTATGGTAACTTCAGTACAGTAGCCTACGGTAATGTCAGTACAGTAGCCTACGTTAACGTCAGTATGGTAATTTCAGTACAGTAGCCTACGGTAATGTCAGTACAGTAGCCTACGGTAACGTCAGTATGGTAATTTCAGTACAGTAGCCTACGGCACCGTCAGTACAGTAGCCTACGGCACCGTCAGCATGGTGATGTCAGTATGGTAATGTCAGTATGGTAATGTCAGTACAGTAGCCTAAGGTACCGTCAGTACAGTAGCCTACGGCACCGTCAGTACAGTAGTCTATGGTAACGTCAGTATGGTAATGTCAATACAGTAGCCTATGGTAAGGTCAGTACAGTAGCCTATGTAACGACAGTAAAGTAGCCTATAGTAATGTCAGCACGGGAACGTCAGTACAGTAGCTATGGTAACGGCAGCATGGGAACGTCAGTAGAGTAGCTATGGTAACGTCAGTATGGTAGCCTACGGTAACATCAGTATGGTAGACTATGGTACCGTTAGCACAGTACCCCATGGTAATGTCAGTACAGTAGCCTACGGTAACGTCAATACAGTAGCCTATGGTAACGTCAGTATGGTAACGTCAGTACAGTTGCCTATGGTAACGTCAGTATGGTAATGTCAGTATGATAACGTCAGTACAGTTGCCTATGGTAATGGCAGTACAGTTGCCTATGGTAACGTCAGTATGGTAATGTCAGTATGGTAATGTCAGTACAGTTGCCTATGGTAACGTCAGTATGGTAATGTCAGTATGGTAACGTCAGTACAGTTGCCTATGGTAATGTCAGTACAGTTGCCTATGGTAACGTCAGTATGGTAATGTCAGTATGGTAACGTCAGTACAGTTGCCTATGGTAATGTCAGTATGGTAACATCAGTATGGTAATGTCAGTAGAGTAGCCTATGGTAACTTCAGTACAGTAGCCTACGGTAATGTCAGTACAGTAGCCCATGTTAATGTCAGTATGGGAACGTCAGTACAGTAGCCTACGGCACCGTCAGTATGGTAATGTCAGTATGGTAATGTCAGTACAGTAGCCTACGGTAATGTCAGTACAGTAGCCTACGGTAACGTCAGTATGGTAATTTCAGTACAGTAGCCTACGGTACCGTCAGTACAGTAGCCTACGGTAACGTCAGTATGGTAACTTCAGTACAGTAGCCTACGGTAATGTCAGTACAGTACCCTACGGCACCGTCAGTATGGTAATGTCAGTATGGTAACGTCAGTACAGTGGCCTACGGTACCGTCAGTACAGTAGCCTATGGTAACGTCAGTATGGTAACTTCAGTACAGTAGCCTACGGTAACGTCAGTATGGTAACTTCAGTACAGTAGCCTACGGTAATGTCAGTACAGTAGCCTACGGTAACGTCAGTATGGTAATTTCAGTACAGTAGCCTACGGTAACGTCAGTACAGTAGCCTACGGTAACGTCAGTATGGTAACTTCAGTACAGTAGCCTACGGCACTGTCAGTATGGTATTGTCAGTATGGTAATGTCAGTACAGTAGCCTAAGGTACTGTCAGTACAGTAGCCTACGGTAACGTCAGTATGGTAATTTCAGTACAGTAGCCTACGGCACCGTCAGTACAGTAGCCTACGGCACCGTCAGTATGGTAATGTCAGTATGGTAATGTCAGTACAGTAGCCTACGGTAATGTCAGTACAGTAGCCTACGGTAACGTCAGTATGGTAATTTCAGTACAGTAGCCTACGGCACCGTCAGTACAGTAGCCTACGGCACCGTCAGTATGGTAATGTCAGTATGGTAATGTCAGTATGGTAATGTCAGTACAGTAGCCTAAGGTACTGTCAGTACAGTAGCCTACGGCACCGTCAGAACAGTAGTCTATGGTAACGTCAGTATGGTAATGTCAATACAGTAGCCTATGGTAAGGTCAGTACAGTAGCCTATGTAACGACAGCATGGGAACGTCAGTAGAGTAGCTATGGTAACGTCAGTATGGTAGCCTACGGTAACATCAGTACGGTAGACTATGGTACCGTCAGCACAGTACCCCATGGTAATGTCAGTACAGTAGCCTACGTAGCCTATGTAACGACAGTAAAGTAGCCTATAGTAATGTCAGCACGGGAACGTCAGTACAGTAGCTATGGTAACGTCAGTATGGTAACGTCAGTACAGTAGCCTATGGTAACGTCAATACAGTAGCCTACGGTAACGTCAGTATGGTAACTTCAGTACAGTAGCCTACGGTAATGTCAGTACAGTAGCCTACGGTAACGTCAGTATGGTAATTTCAGTACAGTAGCCTACGGTAATGTCAGTACAGTAGCCTACGGTAACGTCAGTATGGTAATGTCAGTACAGTAGCCTACGGCACCGTCAGTATGGTAATGTCAGTATGGTAATTTCAGTACAGTAGTCTACGGTACCGTCAGTACAGTAGCCAATGGTAACGTCAGTATGGTAACTTCAGTACAGTAGCCTACGGTAACGTCAGAATGGTAACTTCAGTACAGTAGCCTATGGTAACGTCAGTACAGTAATTTCAGTACAGTAGTCTACGGTACCGTCAGTACAGTAGCCTACGGTAACGTCAGTACAGTAGCCTACGGTAACGTCAGTATGGTAATGTCAGTATGGTAACGTCAGTACAGTGGCATACGGTACCGTCAGTACAGTAGCCTATGGTAACGTCAGTATGGTAACTTCAGTACAGTAGCCTACGGTAACGTCAGTATGGTAACTTCAGTACAGTAGCCTACGGTAACGTCAGTACAGTAGCCTACGGTAACGTCAGTATGGTAACTTCAGTACAGTAGCCTACGGCACTGTCAGTATGGTAATGTCAGTATGGTAATGTCAGTACAGTAGCCTAAGGTACTGTCAGTACAGTAGCCTACGGTAACGTCAGTATGGTAATTTCAGTACAGTAGCCTACGGCACCGTCAGTATGGTAATGTCAGTATGGTAATGTCAGTACAGTAGCCTACGGTAATGTCAGTACAGTAGCCTACGGTAACGTCAGTATGGTAATTTCAGTACAGTAGCCTACGGCACCGTCAGTACAGTAGCCTACGGCACCGTCAGTATGGTAATGTCAGTATGGTAATGTCAGTATGGTAATGTCAGTACAGTAGCCTAAGGTACTGTCAGTACAGTAGCCTACGGCACCGTCAGTACAGTAGTCTATGGTAACGTCAGTATGGTAATGTCAATACAGTAGCCTATGGTAAGGTCAGTACAGTAGCCTATGTAACGACAGCATGGGAACGTCAGTAGAGTAGCTATGGTAACGTCAGTATGGTAGCCTACGGTAACATCAGTACGGTAGACTATGGTACCGTCAGCACAGTACCCCATGGTAATGTCAGTACAGTAGCCTACGTAGCCTATGTAACGACAGTAAAGTAGCCTATAGTAATGTCAGCACGGGAACGTCAGTACAGTAGCTATGGTAACATCAGTATGGTAACGTCAGTACAGTAGCCTATGGTAACGTCAATACAGTAGCCTACGGTAACGTCAGTATGGTAACTTCAGTACAGTAGCCTACGGTAATGTCAGTACAGTAGCCTACGGTAACGTCAGTATGGTAATGTCAGTACAGTAGCCTACGGCACCGTCAGTATGGTAATGTCAGTATGGTAATTTCAGTACAGTAGTCTACGGTACCGTCAGTACAGTAGCCTATGGTAACGTCAGTATGGTAACTTCAGTACAGTAGCCTACGGTAACGTCAGAATGGTAACTTCAGTACAGTAGCCTATGGTAACGTCAGTATGGTAATTTCAGTACAGTAGTCTACGGTACCGTCAGTACAGTAGCCTACGGTAACGTCAGTACAGTAGCCTACGGCAACGTCAGTATGGTAATGTCAGTACAGTAGCCTACGGCACCGTCAGTATGGTAATGTCAGTATGGTAATGTCAGTACAGTAGCCTAACGTACTGTCAGTACAGTAGCCTACGGTAACGTCAGTATGGTTATTTCAGTACAGTAGCCTACGGCACCGTCAGTACAGTAGCCTACGGCACCGTCAGTATGGTAATGTCAGTATGGTAATGTCAGTACAGTAGCCTAAGGTACTGTCAGTACAGTAGCCTACGGCACCGTCAGTACAGTAGTCTATGGTAACGTCAGTATGGTAATGTCAGTACAGTAGTCTATGGTAACGTCAGTATGGTAATGTCAATACAGTAGCCTATGGTAAGGTCAGTACAGTAGCCTACGGTAACGTCAGTATGGTAATTTCAGTACAGTAGCCTACGGTAAGTCCGTACAGTAGCCTACGGTAACGTCAGTATGGTCATTTCAGTACAGTAGCCTACGGTACCGTCAGTACAGTAGCATATGGTAATGTCAATACAGTAGCCTACGGTAACGTCAGTATGGTAACTTCAGTACAGTAGCCTACGGTAATGTCAGTACAGTAGCCTACGGTAACGTCAGTATGGTAATTTCAGTACAGTAGCCTACGGTAATGTCAGTACAGTAGCCTACGGTAACGTCAGTATGGTAATGTCAGTACAGTAGCCTACGGCACCGTCAGTATGGAAATATCAGTATGGTAACGTCAGTACAGTGGCCTACGGTACCGTCAGTACAGTAGCCTACGGCACCGTCAGTACAGTAGTCTATGGTAACGTCAGTATGGTAATGTCAATACAGTAGCCTATGGTAAGGTCAGTACAGTAGCCTATGTAACGACAGTAAAGTAGCCTATAGTAATGTCAGCACGGGAACGTCAGTACAGTAGCTATGGTAACGGCAGCATGGGAACGTCAGTAGAGTAGCTATGGTAACGTCAGTATGGTAGCCTACGGTAACATCAGTATGGTAGACTATGGTACCGTTAGCACAGTACCCCATGGTAATGTCAGTACAGTAGCCTACGGTAACGTCAGTATGGTAACGTCAGTACAGTAGCCTATGGTAACGTCAATACAGTAGCCTACGGTAATGTCAATAGAGTAGCCTACGGTAACGTCAATACAGTAGCCTATGGTAACGTCAGTATGGTAACGTCAGTACAGTTGCCTATGGTAACGTCAGTATGGTAATTTCAGTACAGTAGTCTACGGTACCGTCAGTACAGTACCCTATGGTAACGTCAGTATGGTAACTTCAGTACAGTAGCCTACGGTAACGTCAGTATGGTAACTTCAGTACAGTAGCCTACGGTAACGTCAGTATGGTAATGTCAGTACAGTAGCAGTAGCCTACGGTAACGTCAGTATGGTAATTTCAGTACAGTAGCCTACGGTAATGTCAGTACAGTAGCCTACGGTAACATCAGTATGGTAACTTCAGTACAGTAGCCTACGGTAATGTCAGTACAGTAGCCTACGGTAACGTCAGTACAGTAGCCTACGGTAACGTCAGTATGGTAATGTCAGTACAGTAGCCTACGGCACCGTCAGTATGGTAATGTCAGTATGGTAATTTCAGTACAGTAGCCTACGGTACCGTCAGTACAGTAGCCTACGGTAACGTCAGTATGGTAACTTCAGTACAGTAGCCTACGGTAATGTCAGTACAGTAGCCTACGGTAACGTCAGTATGGTAATGTCAGTACAGTAGCCTACGGCACCGTCAGTATGGTAATATCAGTATGGTAACGTCAGTACAGTGGCCTACGGTACCGTCAGTACAGTAGCCTACGGTAACGTCAGTATGGTAATTTCAGTACAGTAGTCTACGGTACCGTCAGTACAGTGGCCTATGGTAACGTCAGTATGGTAATTTCAGTACAGTGGTCTACGGTACCGTCAGTACAGTAGCCTATGGTAACGTCAGTATGGTAACTTCAGTACAGTAGCCTACGGTAACGTCAGTATGGTAACTTCAGTACAGTAGCCTATGGTAACGTCAGTATGGTAATTTCAGTACAGTAGTCTATGGTAACGTCAGTACAGTAGCCTATGGTAACGTCAGTATGGTAACTTCAGTACAGTAGCCTACGGTAATGTCAGTACAGTAGCCTACGGTAACGTCAGTATGGTAATTTCAGTACAGTATCCTATGGTACCGTCAGTACAGTAGCCTATGGTAATGTCAATACAGTAGCCTACGGTAACGTCAGTATGGTAACTTCAGTACAGTAGCCTACGGTAATGTCAGTACAGTAGCCTACGGTAACGTCAGTATGGTAATTTCAGTACAGTAGCCTACGGCACCGTCAGTACAGTAGCCTACGGCACCGTCAGCATGGTAATGTCAGTATGGTAATGTCAGTATGGTAATGTCAGTACAGTAGCCTACGGCACCGTCAGTACAGTAGTCTATGGTAACGTCAGTATGGTAATGTCAATACAGTAGCCTATGGTAAGGTCAGTACAGTAGCCTATGTAACGACAGTAAAGTAGCCTATAGTAATGTCAGCACGGGAACGTCAGTACAGTAGCTATGGTAACGGAAGCATGGGAACGTCAGTAGAGTAGCTATGGTAACGTCAGTATGGTAGCCTACGGTAACATCAGTATGGTAGACTATTGTACCGTTAGCACAGTACCCCATGGTAATGTCAGTACAGTAGCCTACGGTAACGTCAGTATGGTAACGTCAGTACAGTAGCCTATGGTAACGTCAATACAGTAGCCCACGGTAATGTCAATAGAGTAGCCTACGGTAACGTCAATACAGTAGCCTATGGTAACGTCAGTATGGTAACGTCAGTACAGTTGCCTATGGTAACGTCAGTATGGTAATGTCAGTATGATAACGTCAGTACAGTTGCCTATGGTAATGGCAGTACAGTTGCCTATGGTAACGTCAGTATGGTAATGTCAGTATGGTAACGTCAGTACAGGTGCCTATGGTAATGTCAGTACAGTTGCCTATGGTAACGTCAGTATGGTAATGTCAGTATGGTAACGTCAGTACAGTTGCCTATGGTAATGTCAGTACAGTTGCCTATGGTAACGTCAGTACAGTAGCCTATGGTAACGTCAGTATGGTAACTTCAGTACAGTAGCCTACGGTAATGTCAGTACAGTAGCCTACGGTAACGTCAGTATGGTAATTTCAGTACAGTATCCTATGGTACCGTCAGTACAGTAGCCTATGGTAATGTCAATACAGTAGCCTACGGTAACGTCAGTATGGTAACTTCAGTACAGTAGCCTACGGTAATGTCAGTACAGTAGCCTACGGTAACGTCAGTATGGTAATTTCAGTACAGTAGCCTACGGCACCGTCAGTACAGTAGCCTACGGCACCGTCAGCATGGTAATGTCAGTATGGTAATGTCAGTATGGTAATGTCAGTACAGTAGCCTACGGCACCGTCAGTACAGTAGTCTATGGTAACGTCAGTATGGTAATGTCAATACAGTAGCCTATGGTAAGGTCAGTACAGTAGCCTATGTAACGACAGTAAAGTAGCCTATAGTAATGTCAGCACGGGAACGTCAGTACAGTAGCTATGGTAACGGAAGCATGGGAACGTCAGTAGAGTAGCTATGGTAACGTCAGTATGGTAGCCTACGGTAACATCAGTATGGTAGACTATTGTACCGTTAGCACAGTACCCCATGGTAATGTCAGTACAGTAGCCTACGGTAACGTCAGTATGGTAACGTCAGTACAGTAGCCCACAGTAATGTCAATAGAGTAGCCTACGGTAACGTCAATACAGTAGCCTATGGTAACGTCAGTATGGTAACGTCGTGATAGCCAGTACAGTTGCCTATGGTAACGTACAGTATGGTAATGTCAGTATGATAATGTCAGTATGGTACAGTACAGGTGCCTATGGTAATGGCAGTACAGTTGCCTATGGTAACGTCAGTATGGTAATGTCAGTATGGTAACGTCAGTACAGGTGCCTATGGTAATGTCAGTACAGTTGCCTATGGTAACGTCAGTATGGTAATGTCAGTATGGTAACGTCAGTACAGGTGCCTATGGTAATGTCAGTACAGTTGCCTATGGTAACGTCAGTATGGTAATGTCAGTATGGTAACGTCAGTACAGTTGCCTATGGTAATGTCAGTATGGTAACATCAGTATGGTAATGTCAGTAGAGTAGCCTATGGTAACGTCAGTACAGTAGCCTATGGTAATGTCAGTACAGTAGCCCATGTTAATGTCAGTATGGGAACGTCAGTACATTAGCTATGTTAACATCAGTAGCCTATAGTAAAGTCAGTATGGTAACGACAATACAGTAGCCTATGGTAACGTCAGTATGGGAACGTTAGTACAGTAGCCTATGGTAACGTCAGTACAGTAGCCTATGGTAACGTCAGTATGGGAACGTTAGTACAGTAGCCTATGGTAACGTCAGTACAGTAGCCTATGGTAATGTCAGTATGGGAATGTTAGTACAGTAGCCTATGGTAACGTCAGAATGGTAATGTAAGTACAGTAGCCTATGGTAACGTCAGTATAGAAGCCTATGGTAATGTCAGTACAGTAGACAATGGTAACGTCAGTATATTAGCCTATGGTAATGTCAGTATGGTAATGTAGGCACAGTAGCATATGGTACCGTCAGTACAGTACCCTAATGAAACATCAGTATGGTAATGTAAGCACAGTAGCCTATGGTAATGTCAGTACAGTAGCCTTTGGTAATGTCAGTATGGGATCGTCAGTACAATAGCTATGGTAACGTCAGTTAAGTAGCCTACGGCAACGTCAGTATGGTAATGTCAGTACAGTAGCCTATGGTAACGTCAGTATGGTAACGTCAGTACAGTTGCCTATGGTAACGTCAGTATGGTAATGTCAGTACAGTAGCCTATGGTAACGTCAGTACAGTAGCCTGTTAATGTCAGAACAGTAGACTATGGTAATGTCAGTACAGTAGCCTACGGTAACGTCAGTACAGTAGCCTATGGTAACGTCAATATGGTAACGTCAGTATGGTAACGTCAGTACAGTAGCCTACAGTAACATCAGTACAGTAGCCTATGGTAACGTCAGTATGGGAATGTCAGTACAAAAGCCTATGGTATGTCAGTATCTTTATCTTTATCTTACTTCCGGCGCCGACTGAGATGGCCGCCTCGCTTCGCGTTCCTAGGAAACTATGCAGTTTTTTGTTTTTTTACGTGTTATTTCTTACATTAGTACCCCAGGTCATCTTAGGTTTCATTACATACAGTCGAGAAGAACTACTGAATATAAGATCAGCGTCAACTCACCATCAGTACGACCAAGAATATGTTTTCCGCGACGCGGATCCGGTGTTCTGCCTTACAAACAGGACAACGGAATGGATCGCATGCAGCGACCCAAGGAAACGACTCCGAAAAAGAGGGAAACGAGGCGGTGTTCTGGTCAGACTCCGAAAAAGGGCACATCGCGCACCACTCCCCAGCATTCTTCTTGCCAATGTCCAGTCTCTTGACAACAAGGTTGACGAAATCCGAGCAAGGGTAGCATTCCAGAGGGACATCAGAGACTGCAACGTTCTCTGCTTCACGGAAACATGGCTTACTGGGAAGACGCTATCCGATGCGGTGCAGCCAACGGGTTTCTCCACGCATCGCGCCGACAGAAACAAACATCTTTCTGGTAAGAAGAGTGGCGGGCGTATGCCTCATGACTAACGAGACATGGTGTGATGAAGGAAACATACAGGAACTCAAATCCTTCTGTTCACCTGATTTAGAATTCCTCACAATCAAATGTAGACCGCATTATCTTCCAAGAGAATTCTCTTCGATTATAATCACAGCCGTATATATCCCCCAAGCAGAAACATCGATGGCTCTGAACGAACTTTATTTAACTCTTTGCAAACTGGAAACCATTTATCCGGAGGCTGCATTCATTGTAGCTGGGGATTTTAACAAAGCTAATCTGAAAACAAGACTCCCTAAATTTTATCAGCATATCGATTGCGCAACCAGGGGTGGTAAAACCTTGGATCATTGTTACTCTAACTTCCGCGACGCATATAAGGCCCTGCCCCGCCCCCCTTTCGGAAAAGCTGACCATGACTCCATTTTGCTGATCCCTGCCTACAGGCAGAAACTAAAACAAGAGGCTCCCACGCTGAGGTCTGTCCAACGCTGGTCAGACCAAGCTGACTCCACACTCCAAGACTGCTTCCATCACGTGGACTGGGACATGTTTCGTATTGCGTCAGATGGAAATATTGACGAATACGCTGATTCGGTGTGCGAGTTCATTAGAACGTGCGTCGAAGATGTCGTTCCCATAGCAACGATAAAAACATTCCCAAACCAGAAATCGTGGATTGATGGCAGCATTCGCGTGAAACTGAAAGCGCGAACCACTGCTTTTAATCAGGGCAAGGTGTCTGGTAACATGTCCGAATATAAACAATGCAGCTATTCCCTCCGCAAGGCTATTAAACAAGCTAAGCGTCAGTACAGAGACAAAGTGGAATCTCAATTCAATGGCTCAGACACAAGAGGCACGTGGCAGGGTCTACAGTCAATCACGGACTACAAGAAGAAACCCAGCCCAGTAACGGACCAGGATGTCTTGCTCCCAGGCAGACTAAATAACTTTTTTGCCCGCTTTGAGGACAATACAGTGCCACTGACACTGCCTGCAACGAAAACATGCGGTCTCTCCTTCACTGCAGCCGAGGTGAGTAAGACATTTAAACGTGTTAACCCTCGCAAGGCTGCAGGCCCAGACGGCATCCCCAGCCGCGCCCTCAGAGCATGCGCAGACCAGCTGGCCGGTGTGTTTACGGACATATTCAATCAATCCCTATACCAGTCTGCTGTTCCCACATGCTTCAAGAGGGCCACCATTGTTCCTGTTCCCAAGAAAGCTAAGGTAACTGAGCTAAACGACTACCGCCCCGTAGCACTCACTTCCGTCATCATGAAGTGCTTTGAGAGACTAGTCAAGGACCATATCACCTCCACCCTACCTGACACCCTAGACCCACTCCAATTTGCTTACCGCCCAAATAGGTCCACAGACGATGCAATCTCAACCACACTGCACACTGCCCTAACCCACCTGGACAAGAGGAATACCTATGTGAGAATGCTGTTCATCGACTACAGCTCGGCATTCAACACCATAGTACCCTCCAAGCTCGTCATCAAGCTCGAGACCCTGGGTCTCGACCCCGCCCTGTGCAACTGGGTACTGGACTTCCTGACGGGCCGCCCACAGGTGGTGAGGGTAGGCAACAACATCTCCTCCCCGCTGATCCTCAACACGGGGGCCCAACAAGGGTGCGTTCTGAGCCCTCTCCTGTACTCCCTGTTCACCCACGACTGCGTGGCCACGCACGCCTCCAACTCAATCATCAAGTTTGCGGACGACACAACAGTGGTAGGCTTGATTACCAACAACGACGAGACGGCCTACAGGGAGGAGGTGAGGGCCCTCGGAGTGTGGTGTCAGGAAAATAACCTCACACTCAACGTCAACAAAACTAAGGAGATGATTGTGGACTTCAGGAAACAGCAGAGGGAACACCCCTATCCACATCGATGGATCAGTAGTGGAGAGGGTAGCAAGTTTCAAGTTCCTTCGGCATACACATCACAGACAAACTGAATTGGTCCACTCACACTGACAGCGTCGTGAAGAAGGCGCAGCAGCGCCTCTTCAACCTCAGGAGGCTGAAGAAATTCGGCTTGTCACCAAAAGCACTCACAAACTTCTACAGATGCACAATCGAGAGCATCCTGGCGGGTTGTATCACCGCCTGGTACGGCAACTGCTCCGCCCTCAACCGTAAGGCTCTCCAGAGGGTAGTGAGGTCTGCACAACGCATCACCGGGGGCAAACTACCTGCCCTCCAGGACACCTACACCACCCGATGTTACAGGAAGGCCATAAAGATCATCAAGGACATCAACCACCCGAACCACTGCCTGTTCACCCCGCTATCATCCAGAAGGCGAGGTCAGTACAGGTGCATCAAAGCTGGGACCGAGAGACTGAAAAACAGCTTCTATCTCAAGGCTATCAGACTGTTAAACAGCCACCACTAACATTGAGTGGCTGCTGCCAACACACTGTCATTGACACTGACCCAACTCCAGTCACTTTAATAATGGGAATTGATGGGAAATTATGTAAATATATCACTAGCCACTTTAAACAATGCTACCTTATATAATGTTACTTACCCTACATTATTCATCTCATATGCATACGTATATACTGTACTCTAGATCATCGACTGCATCCTTATGTCACTAGCCACTTTAACTATGCCACTTTGTTTACTTTGTCTACATACTCATCTCATATGTATATACTGTACTCGATACCATCTACTGTATGCTGCTCTGTACCATCACTCATTCATATATCCTTATGTACATATTCCTTATCCCCTTACACTGTGTATAAGACAGTAGTTTTGGAATTGTTAGTTAGATTAATTGTTGGTTATCACTGCATTGTCGGAACTAGAAGCACAAGCATTTCGCTACACTCGCATTAACATCTGCTAACCATGTGTATGTGACAAATAAAATGTGATTTGATTTGATTTGATAACGTCAGTACAGTAGCCTATTGTATTGTCAGTAAAGTCCACGGCCACTAGGAGCACCGCCTCTGGGTGAGTGTTTTCTTGTTTGCTTATGGCAGAATACAGCTCATTGAGTGCGTCTTAGTGCCAGCCTCAGTCTGTGGTTGTATGTAGACAGCTATGAAAAATACAGATGAAAACTCTAGGTAGATAGTGTGGTCTACAGCTTATCATGAGATACTCTACCTCAGGCGAAACTTTGAGACTTTCTTAGATATTGTGCACAAGCTGTTATTTACAACAATACATAGTCCGCCGCCCCTTGTCTTACCAGACGCCGCTGTTCTATCCTGCCGATACAGTATATAACCAACTGTATGTTGATAATGTCGTCGTTCAGCCACGACTCCGTGAAGCATAAGATATTACAGTTTTGAATGTCCCTTCGGTCATCGATTTTATTTTCCAAAGATTTTCTAGCAGAATGGAAGTGGGGGTTTGTTTGATTTGATCACCTATGAATTCTCAGAAGGCAGCCCGCCCTCCTGCCTCTTTTTCTCAGCCTTCTCTTCACCCAAATGATGTGGCTCTGGGCCTGTTCCTGGGAAAACAGTATGTCATTCACGTCGGGCTTGTCGGACTCGTTAAAGGAAAAATGGATTCTTCCAGATCGTGGAGAGTAATCGCAGTTCTGATGTCCAGAGGTTATTTTCGGTCATAAGAGCAACATTATATACAAAATAAGTTTTAAAAAATAAGATACAAACAATGCAAAGAACCCAACAAAAACACACAATTGGATAGGAACAAGTAAAACATCAGCCTTCTTCTCCAGCGCCATCTTGGCAATGGGCATTGATTTCACAGAGTTCGCATCAATGTAAATTCTACTTTATGTCTCACTCTGAAGAGGTATTCGGAGTGGGTACTGGCCTAGGCACTGCACTTAGGGTGGGCTCAGCTGAGAAATGTGATTCTGTGCCAGGCAGTCTATAAGCCCCTTCTGCACCGAAGTTTGCCGGGGCGAGCTAGTCTTGCTTAGGGATCTGACTGCAGCTCACCAATCTAATCCCTTTTGATATGATAACAGTGGACACCTTTTTCAAGATTAGAAATCAGGATCCTGGATGGACCCAAACATTAAAAAGTTTTAACGAAGGAAAAAATGAGAGGGAGAGGTCTTGACAATTGTCATCAGATTACACAGGGGTTGTTGTTTTGGGAACGAGGAAAGGACTCTCCAGTGGATAAGGACCTAAAAGTTTCAGTTGAAAACCTGCGCATGTGTACACTTCCATTCCAAGAATGTATACGGAGTTAACAATGAACCTAGGCCTACATCAGACCCATTCTGAGAATTGAGAGTGTTAGAGAGAAGACAATTGGATTTCTTTATAACCACAAACATGTTTCATCCTAACAATTTAAGTGGTTGAGACAACTCAAGGTGTCATGGTGGCTACTAAGCTGTTAAACATGAACTCTAACTGAGCTGCAGCTCAATGATAACTAAGCCGTGGACAGACTATAGCCTCACCTATCCCAAAATGCCTGTCCTTCCTCCCTCCCTCCCTCCTCACCCATTGTGAATCATTTATAGAAAAACAAACTAACTGCACATCCCTGGCATGCATCAGGGCCTGTATACACTAAGATTTGTTCCTCATACTGTAGATCATAATGCATTAGATCACATGGACAGGATGGGAACTGATCCTTGATCAGCATGCCTACTCAGATGCTTTGTGAGTACATACGGCCCTGGTGTAGTGAGGCAAAAGAGCTGTATGTGTGTGTTATGGGAAAAAAGCCTATTAAGTCCTAAACAGGTTAGAGGTGAAGATGGAGGACACAATACAACAGGGGGCTTTGGTAAAACTGACAGGCAACCAGAGGGCTTCTTTTAGTGACACACACTTGCGACTTTGTCACGTGGAAAATACATTAACAATATGAGAACATAAGGACAACAACATGAGAACGGTATGTTATCCAGCGATATGACAGAGCCGTGATCAGAAAGTTAATGCAAGGAAACTCTGGTGCTATATGGCCTAGGTATAGTCTATATTAACTTGAAGTCTTCAAACAGATGCTAATGATGATGAGACTGAAGTAGTCGCCTAAATTCTCATCACAGCAAAAATGGCTTGGGGGTAGAAGCTGCAAAGATGGATATGATCAATAATGACATTTTTCATTTTATGTTTTACTTCAATATCGTCTTGAGACAATGCTGAGCATTCTTCTGGTTCTGGCTATGTTTATTTGACCATTCTCGATCATCTTCAACAGTAATTCACCATCAGTAGGCTCATTTTAACAGGTGCAACAGTCACAGGACAGACTCACCTACTTTAAACTGCGACGTTTTGTCATTGGGGTCTGCGTGGTCTTCCACCAGCATCATGTGGAGGATACCGAAGGAGTTCTGTATCCCGAAAATGGATCCATTACACCAGGTAGCAGCGAAAACAACTAACCAGCCGAACCCGCCCTCGGGTGGGACGAACCCGGGGCTCTGCCCTGGTGCCGAGGACTGAGACTGGGAATTCGGGGACACACCGGGTTTACTATCGAGACATCCAGCCTCTATTAGCTGGATAGTGCTGTCCTCGTGTGGGATCTTGCATTCGCCATCTCCCAGGTCCTGTCCCTGGTCCTCCTGTGCTTGCTGATTCTCCTGGTCTTGGGGAGAACCACCGTTGTGCGCCATTTCAGAGTCTGCAGTAGCCTCATCACAGTGTTCGGTCGGCGGCTCGCCGCTCAATGCTTCCTCCTTGGTCTGATTGTCTCCTATCCCGTTGATCCCCCCCTCATCCTGTCTAGTATAGGGGTTACTGTTGTGTTCTGGCTGCATCGCTCATGCATCAGATGGCGACAGTAGCCTACTGATTGACAAGGATTGTCTATAATAAAAACGAAGTCGGTTTCTTTCTGCTCTGCTCTTCCAAGAATAGTAGACAAAGTGAAGTCACTGCACCAATAGCAGTATCCGAACTGTCGCTATAAAATCGATTGTATGGTGAAAGGACAGGCACGTATTATTTATCATGGTATCAGATGTCCCCGTAGCCTATTTCTAGGGGAAATGATGACGCCAGAAAATATTTAACTTTTGCTTTCCTGCTCCGTGCAAAATGTAAATCAACCTAGGAAAACGTCTGCTGCTCGCCAATCTCGTGCTCCCGCTGCACGGAGTCTCTACTCTACATCGTGTAGCCTAATCTGTAAATAAATGAGTTTCGGCTCCTCCTCTTTCATTTGTTTAATTTTACATTGGAATATGTGGATCTATCGGCCGGGGGCTTTCAGGATCACCGTGTTAACACAGAAAGCAACCTTCATTCAACAAATTTGCCCCCGCCTCCACGACCTCGTCACCAATGGCCGAGCTCAGAGACGGGTTTAACATTCCTGAAGTGTGAGATTACGAAAATACTCGAATGTCGCCCCCACGCATTCTGCTGTCTCTGACAAACAATACTCAAACTACTTTGGAAAGCCCCGCCTCAACTCAGTGAATGACGTTGATGGAGTGAGTTTACAATTGTAGAAGACTACAGTTTATCGCGGAAAAGTGTCAATGTAACAATTTCTCGGCGCAACTTTGTATCCGGTGTATAGCAGCTGATTTAATTTCACTACGACATGTTACAGCCTTCTATTTTATCAGCAAATATGCACAGTTTACATCCCATACATCGGCGTTTTAGACCCGGATAAATAGCGTTTAGACGTTATTTACATCAAACGGTGAAGAACTGAGGCTTGAAAAGCAAGCTTCTATATTTGCATTCACACAGGCAGTCCCTGTTCACCTTTTTGACGTAATGGTTCATGTGTGGGTTTGATATTAGGATTTGGGTTCGAAACCCGGTCGGGTTGTTATCATTGACTCTACCCTTTAAAGGGGGCAATCAGCAGTTTTTATAAGTACCCAATATTCTTCAACAATATAACTTAAATGCCTAATGAGTTTAGTTCATACCCCACCAGAACCCCAAATATAAGTTTGTTTACACCAGGTAAATGTAAAATATATATATATATTTTAGCCTCAAAACATGGTTAAAATTAAACTACAATTTTGATATCATGGATGGTCAGTCTTTGCATCCACAACTCTATGAATTTAAGAGGTTACATTCCTCCAGGCCCATCTCTCAGCTTTTTACCAAAGCAGGTGCTTTTTTATTGTTTATATTCTACCATTATTTAACTAGGCAAGAACAAATTCTTATTTTCAATGACGGCCTAGGAACAATTGGTCAACTGCCTGTTCAGGGGCAGAACAGCTCGGGGGTTTGAACTTGCAACCTTCCGGTTACTAGTCCACTGCTCTAACCACTAGGCTACCCTGCCCTTACCACCCTAAACTTCCCTAAATTACACATTTTTAGCTACCACTTCCAAGTTTGAGCAAAATTAGGTATAGAATCACTGGTCTACAAATAGTTTTCCTTGCCAAACAATCGGCTTTGTGCAATTAAGATTAGTAGAGGAAGCCTCCCCACCGAACACACAACCAGACAATGATGGATTTCCTAGGATTTTCTACCTGCAGCAAACCTAGTGGATAATGGTGAAAACACTGGTATAAAAATAAAACAAATAACCAACCAAAACAACTGGCCCTAGTCATAGACTACAGCTGTGATCGTGTACAACTGTCCCTAGTCATAGACTACAGCTGTGATCGTGTACAACTGTCCCTAGTCATAGACTACAGCTGTGATCGTGTACAACTGGCCCTAGTCATAGACTACAGCTGTGATCGTGTACAACTGTCCCTAGTCATAGACTACAGCTCTGATCGTGTACAACTGTCCCTAGTCATAGACTACAGCTGTGATCGTGTACAACTGGCCCTAGTCATAGACTACAGCTGTGATCGTGTACAACTGTCCCTAGTCATAGACTACAGCTGTGACTACAGCTGTACAACTGTCCCTAGTCATAGACTACAGCTGTGATCGTGTACAACTGTCCCTAGTCATAGCTGTGACTACAGCTGTGACTGCTGTGATCAACTGTCCCTAGTCATAGACTACAGCTGTGACTGTGTACAACTGTCCCTAGTCATAGACTACAGCTGTGATCGTGTACAACTGGCCCTAGTCATAGACTACAGCTGTGATCGTGTACAACTGTCCCTAGTCATAGACTACAGCTGTGATCGTGTACAACTGTCCCTAGTCATAGACTACAGCTGTGATCGTGTACAACTGTCCCTAGTCATAGACTACAGCTGTGACCCAACTAGTCATAGACTACAGCTGTGATCGTGTACAACTGGCCCTAGTCATAGACTACAGCTGTGATCGTGTACAACTGTCCCTAGTCATAGACTACAGCTGTGACCGTGTACAACTGTCCCTAGTCATAGACTACAGCTGTGATCGTGTACAACTGTCCTTAGTCATAGACTACAGCTGTGATCGTGTACAACTGGCCCTAGTCATAGACTACAGCTGTGATCGTGTACAACTGTCCCTAGTCATAGACTACAGCTGTGATCGTGTACAACTGTCCCTAGTCATAGACTACAGCTGTGATCGTGTACAACTGGCCCTAGTCATAGACTACAGCTGTGATCGTGTACAACTGTCCCTAGTCATAGACTACAGCTGTGATCGTGTACAACTGTCCCTAGTCATAGACTACAGCTGTGATCGTGTACAACTGTCCCTAGTCATAGACTACAGCTGTGACTGTGTACAACTGTCCCTAGTCATAGACTACAGCTGTGATCGTGTACAACTGTCCCTAGTCATAGACTACAGCTGTGATCGTGTACAACTGTCCCTAGTCATAGACTACAGCTGTGACTGTGTACAACTGTCCCTAGTCATAGACTACAGCTGTGATCGTGTACAACTGTCCCTAGTCATAGACTACAGCTGTGATCGTGTACAACTGTCCCTAGTCATAGACTACAGCTGTGATCGTGTACAACTGTCCCTAGTCATAGACTACAGCTGTGACTGTGTACAACTGTCCCTAGTCATAGACTACAGCTGTGATCGTGTACAACTGTCCCTAGTCATAGACTACAGCTGTGACTGTGTACGTGTCACAACTGTCCCTAGTCATAGACTACAGCTGTGATGATCAACTGTCCCTAGTCATAGACTAAGCTGTGATCCAACTGTCCCTAGTCATAGACTACAGCTGTGATCGTGTACAACTGGCCCTAGTCATAGACTACAGCTGTGATCGTGTACAACTGTCCCTAGTCATAGACTACAGCTGTGATCGTGTACAACTGTCCCTAGTCATAGACTACAGCTGTGATCGTGTACAACTGGCCCTCCCTAGTCATAGAACTGTCCCTACAGCTGTGATCGTGTACAACTGTCCCATAGTCAGCTGTGAGACTGGCCCTAGTCAGCTGCTGATCGTGTACAACTGTCCCTAGTCTGACTACCTGTGACTACAACTGTCCCTAGTCATAGACTACAGCTGTGATCGTGTACAACTGGCCCTAGTCATAGACTACAGCTGTGATCGTGTACAACTGTCCCTAGTCATAGACTACAGCTGTGATCGTGTACAACTGTCCCTAGTCATAGACTACAGCTGTGACTGTGTACAACTGTCCCTAGTCATAGACTACAGCTGTGATCGTGTACAACTGTCCCTAGTCATAGACTACAGCTGTGATCGTGTACAACTGTCCCTAGTCATAGACTACAGACTACAGCTGTGATCGTGTACAACTGTCCCTAGTCATAGACTACAGCTGTCCCTAGTCATGACTGTGATCGTGTACAACTGTCCCATAGTCATGTCCCTAGTCACTACAGCTGTGATCGTGTACAACTGTCCCTAGTCATAGACTACAGCTGTGATCGTGTACAACTGTCCCTAGTCATAGACTACAGCTGTGATCGTGTACAACTGTCCCTAGTCATAGACTACAGCTGTGATCGTAGTCCCTAGTCATAGACTACAGCTGTGATCGTGTACAACTGGCCCTAGTCATAGACTACAGCTGTGATCGTGTACAACTGTCCCTAGTCATAGACTACAGCTGTGACCGTGTACAACTGTCCCTAGTCATAGACTACAGCTGTGATCGTGTACAACTGGCCCTAGTCATAGACTACAGCTGTGATCGTGTACAACTGTCCCTAGTCATAGACTACAGCTGTGACCGTGTACAACTGTCCCTAGTCATAGACTACAGCTGTGATCGTGTACAACTGTCCTTAGTCATAGACTACAGCTGTGATCGTGTACAACTGGCCCTAGTCATAGACTACAGCTGTGACCGTGTACAACTGTCCCTAGTCATAGACTACAGCTGTGATCGTGTACAACTGGCCCTAGTCATAGACTACAGCTGTGATCGTGTACAACTGTCCCTAGTCATAGACTACAGCTGTGATCGTGTACAACTGTCCCTAGTCATAGACTACAGCTGTGACCGTGTACAACTGTCCCTAGTCATAGACTGTGACCGTGTACAACTAGTCATCAGACTACAGCTGTGATCGTGTACAACTGGCCCTAGTCATAGACTACAGCTGTGATCGTGTACAACTGTCCCTAGTCATAGACTACAGCTGTGATCATGTACAACTGGCCCTAGTCATAGACTACAGCTGTGATCGTGTACAACTGTCCCTAGTCATAGACTACAGCTGTGACCGTGTACAACTGTCCCTAGTCATAGACTACAGCTGTGATCGTGTACAACTGGCTCTAGTCATAGACTACAGCTGTGATCGTGTACAACTGTCCCTAGTCATAGACTACAGCTGTGACCGTGTACAACTGTCCCTAGTCATAGACTACAGCTGTGATCGTGTACAACTGGCCCTAGTCATAGACTACAGCTGTGATCGTGTACAACTGTCCCTAGTCATAGACTACAGCTGTGATCGTGTACAACTGGCCCTAATCATTGACCACAGCTGTGATTGTGTGCAATAGTTAACTTTCACCATTGGATGGGGCCAATATGCCACAGTTGACACACAGGATGTGTTTAGTTGACAGTGTGTTTAGGATTGATTGACCAATCTCATGTTGGGAGATGGAGAAACCTCTCTTTAGCCAAATTAAGATTCTTGGTTAGCTGTGATTGAATTTATGTAGGCCTAATTAGGTCAATGTCGAGGTAGAAACAAGCTAGTGTCCGACATCCATGGGTCACATTCCTATGGATGTCTTGGAAAACATCTTAAGCCAATACCCAATAACATCCTGTCTTAATTGCTTTTGAAATGAACACCTCACCTGGCCTATCTCAGTGTATAGCTAAGCACCCTTTGTCCCTCGGGGTCGATACACTGTTGGGTGGCGTTGTTTAATAATCATATATTTCATCATTAGATCACTACATTATAAGATTTATCTCTGTGGGAGCATCATCCCACTCCTTTATGAGGCCTATAAATAAATGATTGAGGAGTTCTGTTTCTAGAACTTTCCCAGCGATTCACACATGTAAGGGCTCAAAGGTCAAGGGGCCCAGGAGAAGGTTGGTCAATGATTTCCTGTTGATTCTGGGATTCTTTAATTCCTCTGAGAGGTGGAGGCGGGTGATCCAGGCTCAAGAACACAGAGGAATGACTGGGACTGGGGGCGGGCGGGTGGTCTCCCAGCAGAGAAAAGACAGACTTTATGTAACCATATGGGGGAATTCTGGAGGCAGACATTTAATTTCATCAAGGCTGAATGATGCAGACTGGAACTGACTGAAAGAAAGAAGGTGAGAAAGAGAGGGTGAGATGGAGAGACACAGAGAGGGTTAGTGGGAGAGAGGGTGAGATGGAGAAACACAGAGAGGGTTAGTGGGAGAGATGGTGAGACACAGAGAGGGTGAGATGGAGAGACACAGAGAGGGTTAGTGGGAGAGAGGGTGAGATGGAAAGACACAGAGAGGGTTAGTGGGAGAGAGGGTGAGATGGAGAGACACAGAGAGGGTACGTGGGAGAGAGGGTGAGATGGAGAGACACAGAGAGGGTTAGTGGGAGAGAGGGAGGTTAAGAAAGAGAGGGTTAGAGAGGGTGAGAGAGAGCGAGGGGGGGAGAGGTGCAGGTAATGTAAGTAGTGTTCAGCATGCCTGAACATGCAGCATCCAGCAGGGATGGGGTGGAGCTGGCAGAACCATTATCACACTGTTGTGACTCACATCAAATGATTTACCCTCAGGGTTCTGAAAGCGATACAGTTTGTTCTATAGAATTCAATTAACTGGTTTATTCCCAAGCTGTACTCCATAGCTGATGTCTGTGATCCTGGTGTGGTTCGCATTGGAAGCAAGGTGTCACCCTCATACCTGTAGTCTTTGGCACACGGTGCCGCACTCTGGCAGAAAACTTTCAGATAAAACAATATTTTGTGTGACACACTGTGCTCGACAGTCTCCTGACGTGACATGCATGGTTTCATCTCAGCGTGTGTGACCAGACAGCAGCTAGCATTGATTGTCCCTGACAGTCTAGACTCCCTCATTGAAATGTGCATGATGAATTATCCACGTAAAAGTCCATTGGCAATTCATCAATGTGAAAACAAATGGAATGAATAGGTGTTTATTGTTTCTAATAATAAAGTGTTCTAGGCCTGCTGCATTAGTAGTACCAGCACTCACATACCCAGTGATCCCTGCCTATAGATATGACATGTCCCATGTGTCCATCTGGGTAGAAACAGACTAAAGTAGCAGTTAACAACAAAACAAAGAAGAGGAAACGCTAAAGGGAATGTGTGTCTGTGTGTGTTGTCAGTGTTCTTCCATTCTTGTCAGAGAAATGTCATGTCAGCATGATTTATGAGCTGTCATGTCAGCATGATTTATGAGCTGTCATGTTAGCATTACTTAATATTCTTTTTTATTTCACCTTTATTTAACCAGGTAGGCTAGTTGCGAACAAGTTCTCATTTACAACAGTGAGCTGGTCAAGATAAAGCAAAGCAGTGCAACACAAACAACAACACAGAGTTACACATGGAGTAAACAAACATACAGTCAATAAATAACACAATATAAAAAGTCTATATACAGTGTGTGCAAATGAGGTAAGATAAGGGAGGTAAGGCAATAAATAGGCCATAGTGGCAAAATAATTACAGTTTAGCAATTAACTTCTTACGCATACGTAGGACAGTAGCGTCCCACCAGGCCAACATCCGGTGATATTGCAGAGCGCGAAATTCAAAAATACTAAATTAAAATATTTTACATTCTTGAAAATATATGTGTTATACATCAAAATAAAGCTTAACTTCTTGTTAATACAGCCAAGGTGTCAGATTTCAAAAAGGCTTTACGGCGAAAGCAAACCATGCGATTATCTGAGGCCCTGCATACAAATGCATGACAAATCATATTTCAACCAGACAGTTGCGACACGGAAGTCAGAAATAGCGATATAATATATGCCTTACCTTTGAGTGATAGATGTGCAGAAGATGAATGTGCAAGTAGAGATAATGGGGTGCAAAGGAGAAAGAAAAAAAACAACTGAATAACAGTATGGGGATGAGGCTGTTGGATGGGCTATTTACAGATGGGATATGTACAGGTGCAGTGATCTGTGAGCTGCTCTGACAACTGGTGCTTAAAGTTAGTGAGGGAGATATGAGTCTCCAGCTTCAGTGATTTTTGCAATTCGTTCCAGTCATTGGCAGCAGAGAACTGGAAGGAAAGGCGGCCAAAGGGGAATTAGCTTTGGGGGTGACCAGTGAAATATACCTGCTGGAGCTCATGCTACGGGTGGGTGCTGCTATTGTGACCAGTGACCTGAGATAAGGTGGGGCTTTACCTAGCAAAGACTTATTGATGACCTGGAGCCAGGGGGTTTGGCGACGAATATGAAGCGAGGGCCAGCCAACGAGAGCATACAGGTCGCAGTGGTGGGTAGTATATGGGGCTTTGGTGGCAAAATGGCACTGTGATAGACTGCATCTAATTTGCTGAGTAGAGTGATGGAGGCTATTTTGTAAATGACATCGCTGATGTCAAGGATCGGCAGGATAGTCAGTTTTACGAGGGTATGTTTGGCAGCATGAGTGAAGGATGCTTTGTTGTGAAATAGGAAGCCGATTCTAGATGTAATTTTGGATTGGAGATGCTTAATGTGTGTCTGGAAGGAGAGTCCAGACACCTAAGTATTTGTAGTTGTCCACATATTCTAAGTCAGAACCGTCCAGCGTAGTGATGCTGGACGGGTGGGCAGGTGTGTGCAGCGATCGATTGAAGAGCATACATTTAGTTTTACTTGCATTTAAGAGCAGTTGTAGGCCACGGAAGGAGAGTTGTATGGCATTGAAGCTCATCTGTTGGTTAGTTAATACAGTGCCCAAAGAAGGACCAGAAGTATACAGAATGGTGTCATCTGGGTAGAGGTGGATCAGAGAATTAATAGCAGCAAGAGGGACATCATTGGTGTATACAGAGAAAATAGTCGGCCCGAGAATTGAACCATGTGGCACCCCCATAGAGACTGCCAGAGGTCCGAACAAAAGGTCCTCGAATTTGACACACTGAACTCTGTCTGAGAAGTGGTTTGTGAACCAGGCGAGGCAGTCATTTGGCAAACCAAGGCTGTTGAGTCTGCCGATAAGAATGTGGTGATTGACAGAGTCGAAAGCCTTGGCCAGGTCGATGAATACAGCTGCACAGTATTGTCTCTTATCGATGGCTGTTATGATATTATTTAGGACCTTGAGCATGGCTGAGGTGCACCCATGACCAGCTCGGAAACCAGATTGCATAGCGGAGAAGGTACGGTGGGATTCAAAATGGTCAGTGATCTGTTTGTTAACTTGGCTTTCGAAGCCCTTAGAAAGGCAGGGTAGGATAGATATAGGTCTGTACCAGTTTAGGTCCAGAGTGTCTCCCCCTTTGAAGAGGAGGATGACCGTGGCAGCTTTCCAATCTTTCAGGATCTCAGACAATACGAAAGAGAGGTTGAACAGGCTAGTAATAGGGGTTGCAACAATTTCGGTGGATAATTTTAGGAAGAAAGGGTCCAGATTGTCTAGCCCGGCTGATTTGTAGGGGTCCAGATTTTGCAGCTCTTTCAGACCATCAGCTATCTGGATTTGGGTGAAGGAGAAATGGGGGAGGCTTGGACAAGTTGCTGTGGGGGGTGCAGGGCTGTTGCGTGGCCAGCCATAGAAAATTACTTATTGAAATTCTCAATTATCGTGAATTTATCAGTGTTGACAGTGTTTCCTAGTCTCAGTGCAGTGGACAGCTGGGAGGAGGTGCTCTTATTCTCCATGGACTTTAGTGTCCCATACATTTTTTGAGTTTGTGCTGCAGGATGCAAATTTCTGTTTGAAAAAGCTAGCCTTTGCTTTCCTAACTGCCTGTGTATATTGGTTCCTAACTTCCCTGAAAAGTTGCATATCACGGGGGCTATTCGATGCTAATGCAGTATGCCACAGGATGTTTTTGTGCTGGTCAAGGGCAGTCAGTTCTGGAGGGAACCAAGGGATATATCTGTTCCTGGTTCTACATTTTTTGAATGGTGCATGCTTATTTAAGATGATGAGGAAAGCACTTTGAGGGCAATATCCTTCCAGGACACCCGGGCCAGGTTGACTAGAAAGGCCTGCTCGCTGAAGTGTTTTAGGGAGCATTTGACAGTTATGACGGGTGGTCACGGACGCATGCAATGAGGCAGTGATCGCTGAGATCCTTGTTGAAGACAGCAGAGGTGTATTTGGAGGGAGGGTTGGTTAGGATGATATCTATGAGGGTGCCCGTGTTTAAGGATTTGGGTTTGTACCTGGTAGGTTCATTGATCATTTGTGTGACATTGAGGGCATCAAGCTTAGATTGTAGGATGGCTGGGGTGTTAAGCATGTCCCAGTTTAGGTCACCGAACAGCACGAGCTCTGAAGATAGATGGGGGGCAATCAATTCACATATGGTGTCCAGGGCAAAGCTGGGGGCAGAAGGTGGTCTGTAGCAAGCGGCAACGGTGAGAGACTTGTTTCTGGAAAGGTGGCTTTTTAAAAGTGGAAGCTCAAATTGTTTGAGCACAGACCTGGATAGTAAGACAGAACTCTGCAGGCTATATCGGCAGTAGATTGCAACTCCGCCCCCTTTGGCAGTTCTATCTTGTCGGAAAATGTTATAGTTAGGTATGGAAATGTCAGTGTTTTTGGTGGCCTTCCTAAGCCAGGATTCAGACATGGCTAGGACATCCGGGTTAGCGGAGTGTGCTAAAGCAGTGAATAAAACAAACTTAGGGAGGAGGCTTCTAATGTTAACATGCATGAAACAGAAACAGAACATGCAGAAGTCAACAAATGAGAGTGCCTGGGGAATAGGAGTGGAGCTAGGCACTGCATGGCCTGGATTAACCTCCACATCTCCAGAGGAACAGAGGAGGAGTAGGATAAGGGTACGGCTAAAGGCTATAAGAACTGGTCGTCTAGTATGTTCGGAACAGATTGTAAAAGGAGCAGGTTTCTGGGCGAGGTAGAATAGATTCAAGGCATGTGATGTCATGTTAGCATGAATTATGTTA
Organism: Oncorhynchus nerka; assembly: GCF_034236695.1. NCBI lineage: Eukaryota > Metazoa > Chordata > Actinopteri > Salmoniformes > Salmonidae > Oncorhynchus > Oncorhynchus nerka. Next base: position 20,395,802 of record NC_088400.1, read on the forward strand.
TGTCATGTTAGCATGATTTATGTTATGTCATGTTAGCATGATTCATGTCTTCAGTTGTACAGTGCATTCGGAAAGTATTCAGACCTATTTACTTTTTCCACATTTTGTTATGTTACAGCCTTATTCTAAAATGGATTAAATAAAAACATTTCCACTTAAATCTACACACAATACCCCATAATGTGAAAGCAAAAACAGTTTTCTATAATATTTTTGCAAATGTATAAAACCATAAAAATGGCTTATTTACATAACCATTCAGACCCTTTGATATGAAACTCGAAATAGAGCTCAGGTGCATCCTGTTTCCATTGATCATCCTTGAGCTGTTTCTACAACTTGATTAGAGTCCACCTGTGGTAATGTCAATTGATTGGATATGATTTGAAAAGGCAAACACCAAGCCATGAGGTCAAAAAATTCTGCAGAATTGAAGGTCCCCAAGAACACAGTGGCCTCCATCATTCTTAAATGGAAGAAGCTTGGAACCACCAAGACTCGTCCTGGAGCTGACCACCCAGACAAACTGAGCAATCTGGGGAGAAGGGCCTAGGTCAGGGACAGAGGCGACCCGCCATTCAGGGCAGTGTGGGGCAGAGCCCCATCTGTTTTGAACATCATATTTCTTGCAAACAAAATGTGGTGGGGCAGTTGCCTGTTTTGCATGTTATTTTGATATTAGTACGTCACATCAGTTTGCAAACAATGTAAAAAAATATATAAAATCCTTGAGTTAATAAAGCTGCATACAAACATGGTCTCTTTTTTGCTTTCTTGAGTAAGGCAGCTCCAAAATGCAGGTGTTTCAGCCTAGCTCAGGGCTTTCTGTGGTGGTGGGTCAGCCAGTGGAAAATACGGAGGGCAGGGGTTGGTAATCCTCTCTAGGTGCGCCGTGATTGTCTCAGTGTTCTGTCACTCATGGGGAGACTACGTCACTGCCAAATCTAAGGGTAGAGCTAGAAAATTCAAGCCCCTTGGGTGCTGCCATCGGATTACATTAGAAGTGCCCATCCAAGTAGGCTCAAGGTCATTGGTCACAGATAAAATGACATCAAGTCACTTTATATCTACAGTAGTTTTGATTGGACTGATCATGTCAATATCATACATTCAAAATCTTAGCTAGCAGTCATCATCATGAATCAAATTGACAATCTACTGGCAAATCCTTTTTAATCCTTGTCAAATGTAAACTTTTAATAATGAAGAGAAATTATAGATAAATCGTATCGGTGCTCATCGGCCATTGGACATAAACATTACACAACAAGTTAGAAATCGCAAATTCGACCCCTGTCCTGCTGGCTTCACTGGATGCTGAGAAGGCGTTTGACAGGATGGAGTGGAGCTTTCTGTTTTCAATCTTAGAAAAGTTCAATATGGGCCCAAATTTTATTAAATGGATCAAATCACTATACTCCCATCCAAATGCCATGGTGACTACTAATGGGCTGAACTCTGACAGATTCCCTCTGGAACGGGGCACAAGACAGGGGTGCTCGCTGTCCCCGCTGCTCTACTTGTTGGGGGCGGAGCCTCTGGCAGAGCTGATAAGGAGAAATCCAAGTATTATGGGTGTTTCTGCAGGCGGCCGGCAGCACAAGATTTCGCTTTACGCGGATGATGTCTTGCTCTACATATCCAACCCTGAGAAATCCCTCCCTCTCATTTTAGACACAATTGCTCAGTATGGCAAGTTTTCAGGTTATAAGATCAATTTTAACAAATCCACTGTCTGCCCTCTCAATATTACACTCACCAGCTCTATGAAGACACTTTGTCCTTTCCAATGGAAAACACAGGGGTTTCAATACCTCGGGATCTTCATAACACCAGATCTGAATAGCCTTTTTAAGGATAATTATTTTCCACTCCTGGATCGAATCAAGAACGATCTCCAAACCTGGATCTCCCTCCCAATTAGCTTAGTAGGAAGAATTAATGTAATCCGTATGAACGTCCTCCCTAGACTGAAATACTTATTTCAGATGCTCCCATGCTATCTCCCAGTTTCCTTCTTCAAAACAACTAACCAAAGCATCACCAAATTTATATGGGGCAATAAAAAACCTAGGATCAAGTTTTCCACTCTATCGAAACCTGAATCTAAGGGTGGTCTTGCCCTTCCCTCCCTTCAATTGTACTACTGGTCTGCCCAAATCCGCAACATGCTAACATGGATCACAAACAGACAAGAGTCAACGTGGATTCAGATAGAAGCCCAATCCTGTGGTTCATTGCCCTTAAGCTCAATTATATTCATTAATAACTTTAGTGAAGTGGGCAACATAGCCAAAACCTTTGTGATTTACAGCACCCTACTAGCGTGGAGGGACTGTAAGAAATACCTGGGCATTTCCTCCCAAATATGTTCTCACTCGCCTATAGTAGGCAACCCAGACTTGCCAAAAGCCCTGAGGGATGCCAACTTTAATCTTTGGCATACTCTAGGAATCAGGACCTTTTCAGACCTATTTCATCAGAAAACCACTACACTGAAATCCTTTCAAGAGCTCTGCAGTGAATTCGATATGCCAAGATCCCATTTTTAAAAATATCTTCAAATTAGACATGTAATTTCCTCATTTACCTCCAAGAGGAGGTTTAGAACTCAGTTGAATGAAGTTGAAACCCTTCTTGTCACAGCACAATCCATTAAAGGCAAAATATCTTACATCTATAGACTCCTTTCTGAGAAAGGAAGCTCCTCCTTTACTCATTTGAAAATAATCTGGGAAAATGACCTTGGTCTGACTATCAGTGATGAGTTATGGGCGGAGGTTTGCGGCAGGGTATACTGCTCCTCTACCAGTGTAAAAATGAAAGAATCTAATGACAAATTTTTGTACATTTAACATTACATTTAAGTCATTTAGCAGACGCTCTTATCCAGAGCGACTTACAAATTGGTGCATTCACCTTATGACATCCAGTGGAGCAGCCACTTTACAATAGTGCATCTAAATCTTTTAAGGGGGGTGGGGAGAAGGATTACTTTATCCTATCCTAGGTATTCCTTAAAGAGGTGGGGTTTCAGGTGTCTCCGGAAGGTGGTGATTGACTCCGCTGTCCTGGCGTCGTGAGGGAGTTTGTTCCACCATTGGGGGGCCAGAGCAGCGAACAGTTTTGACTGGGCTGAGCGGGAACTGTACTTCCTCAGTGGTAGGGAGGCGAGCAGGCCAGAGGTGGATGAACGCAGTGCCCTTGTTTGGGTGTAGGGCCTGATCAGAGCCTGGAGGTACTGAGGTGCCGTTCCCCTCACAGCTCCGTAGGCAAGCACCATGGTCTTGTAGCGGATGCGAGCTTCAACTGGAAGCCAGTGGAGAGAGCGGAGGAGCGGGGTGACGTGAGAGAACTTGGGAAGGTTGAACACCAGACGGGCTGCGGCGTTCTGGATGAGTTGTAGGGGTTTAATGGCACAGGCAGGGAGCCCAGCCAACAGCGAGTTGCAGTAATCCAGGCGGGAGATGACAAGTGCCTGGATTAGGACCTGCGCCGCTTCCTGTGTGAGGCAGGGTCGTACTCTGCGGATGTTGTAGAGCATGAACCTACAGGAACGGGCCACCGCCTTGATGTTAGTTGAGAACGACAGGGTGTTGTCCAGGATCACGCCAAGGTTCTTAGCGCTCTGGGAGGAGGACACAGTGGAGTTGTCAACCGTGATGGCGAGATCATGGAACGGGCAGTCCTTCCCGGGAGAGGAAGAGCAGCTCCGTCTTGCCGAGGTTCAGCTTGAGGTGGTGATCCGTCATCCACACTGATATGTCTGCCAGACATGCAGAGATGCGATTCGCCACCTGGTCATCAGAAGGGGAAAGGAGAAGATTAATTGTGTGTCGTCTGCATAGCAATGATAGGAGAGACCATGTGAGGTTATGACAGAGCCAAGTGACTTGGTGTATAGCGAGAATAGGAGAGGGCCTAGAACAGAGCCCTGGGGGACACCAGTGGTGAGAGCACGTGGTGAGGAGACGGATTCTCGCCACGCCACCTGGTAGGAGCGACCTGTCAGGTAGGACGCAATCCAAGCGTGGGCCGCGCAGGAGATGCCCAACTCGGAGAGGGTGGAGAGGAGGATCTGATGGTTCACAGTATCGAAGGCAGCCGATAGGTCTAGAAGGATGAGAGCAGAGGAGAGAGAGTTAGCTTTAGCAGTGCGGAGCGCCTCCGTGATACAGAGAAGAGCAGTCTCAGTTGAATGACTAGTCTTGAAACCTGACTGATTTGGATCAAGAAGGTCATTCTGAGAGAGATAGCGGGAGAGCTGGCCAAGGACGGCACGTTCAAGGGTTTTGGAGAGAAAAGAAAGAAGGGATACTGGTCTGTAGTTGTTGACATCGGAGGGATCGAGTGTAGGTTTTTCAGAAGGGGTGCAACTCTCGCTCTCTTGAAGACGGAAGGGACGTAGCCAGCGGTCAGGGATGAGTTGATGAGCGAGGTGAGGTAAGGGAGAAGGTCTCCGGAAATGGTCTGGAGAAGAGAGGAGGGGATAGGGTCAAGCGGGCAGGTTGTTGGGCGGCCGGCCGTCACAAGACGCGAGATTTCATCTGGAGAGAGAGGGGAGAAAGAGGTCAGAGCACAGGGTAGGGCAGTGTGAGCAGAACCAGCGGTGTCGTTTGACTTAGCAAACGAGGATCGGATGTCGTCGACCTTCTTTTCAAAATGGTTGACGAAGTCATCTGCAGAGAGGGAGGAGGGGGGGGGGAGGGGATTCATCTGGAGGGAGGAGAAGGTGGCAAAGAGCTTCCTAGGGTTAGAGGCAGATGCTTGGAATTTAGAGTGGTAGAAAGTGGCTTTAGCAGCAGCGACAGAAGAGGAAAATGTAGAGAGGAGGGAGTGAAAGGATGCCAGGTCCGCAGGGAGGCGAGTTTTCCTCCATTTCCGCTCGGCTGCCCGGAGCCCTGTTCTGTGAGCTCGCAATGAGTCGTCGAGCCACGGAGGCGGGAGGGAGGACCGAGCCGGCCTGGAGGATAGGGGACATAGAGAGTCAAAGGATGCAGAAAGGGAGGAGAGGAGGGTTGAGGAGGCAGAATCAGGAGATAGGTTGGAGAAGGTTTGAGCAGAGGGAAGAGATGATAGGATGGAAGAGGAGAGAGTAGCGGGGAGAGAGAGCGAAGGTTGGGATGGCGCGATACCATCCGAGTAGGGGCAGTGTGGGAAGTGTTGGATGAGAGCGAGAGGGAAAAGGATACAAGGTAGTGGTCGGAGACTTGGAGGTGAGTTGCAATGAGGTTAGTGGAAGAACAGCATCTAGTAAAGATGAGGTCGAGCGTATTGCCTGCCTTGTGAGTAGGGGGAAGGTGAGAGGGAGAGGTCAAAAGAGGAGAGGAGTGGAAAGAAGGAGGCAGAGAGGAATGAGTCAAGGTAGACGTGGGGAGGTTAAAGTCGCCCAGAACTGTGAGAGGTGAGCCGTCCTCAGGAAAGGAGCTTATCAAGGCATCAAGCTCATTGATGAACTCTCCGAGGGACCTGGAGGGCGATAAATGATAAGGATGTTAAGCTTGAAAGGGCTGGTAACTGTGACAGCATGGAATTCAAAGGAGGCGATAGACAGATGGGTAAGGGGAGAAAGAGAGAATGACCACTTGGGAGAGATGAGGATCCTGGTGCCACCACCCCGCTGACCAGAAGCTCTCGGGGTGTGCGAGAACACGTGGGCAGACGAAGAGAGAGCAGTAGGAGTAGCAGTGTTATCTGTGGTGATCCATGTTTCCGTCAGTGCCAAGAAGTCGAGGGACTGGAGGGAGGCATAGGCTGAGATGAACTCTGCCTTGTTGGCCGCAGATCGGCAGTTCCAGAGGCTACCGGAGACCTGGAACTCCACGTGGGTCGTGCGCTGGGACCACCAGATTAGGGTGGCCGCGGCCACGCGGTGTGGAGCGTTTGTATGGTCTGTGCAGAGAGGAGAGAACAGGGATAGACAGACACATAGTTGACAGGCTACAGAAGAGGCTACGCTAATGCAAAGGAGATTGGAATGACAAGTGGACTACACATCTCGAATGTTCAGAAAGTTGAGCTTACGTAGCAAGAATCTTATTGACTAAAATGATTAAAAATGATACAGTACTGCTGAAGTAGGCTAGCTGGCAGTGGCTGCGTTGTTGACTTTGTAGGCTAGCTGGCAGTGGCTGCGTTGTTGATTCGGGGCTAGCTGGCTAGCTAGCAGTGTTGATTACGTTACGTTGCGTTAAAAGAACGACAATAGCTGGCTAGGTAACCTAGAAAATCGCTCTAGACTACACAATTATCTTTGATACAGAGACGGCTATGTAGCTAGCTATGTAGCTAGCTACGATCAAACAAATCAAACCGTTGTACTGTAATGAAATGAAATGAAAATGTGATACTACCTGTGGAGCGAGGCGGAATGCGACCGGGTTGTTGAGTTCTAATCGGTAGACGTTGGCTAGCTGTTGGCTAGCTAGCAGTGTCTCCTACGTTAAGGACGACAAATAGCTGGCTGCGTTGTTGATTCAGGGGCTAGCTGGCTAGCTAGATAGCAGTGTTGATTACGTTACGTTGCGTTAAAAGAACGACAATAGCTGGCTAGGTAACCTAGAAAATCGCTCTAGACTACACAATTATCTACACAATTATCTTTGATACAGAGACGGCTATGTAGCTAGCTATGTAGACGGTGGGCGTTAGCTAGCTGGCTAGCTGCTGGGCAGATACGTTAGGACGACGAAATACGATAATTACGCAATTATCTTTGATACAAAGACGGCTATGTAGCTAGCTAAGAAGAAATTGCTAAGATTAGACAAATCAAACCGTTGTACTATAATGAAATGTAATGAAATGTAATGAAAAGTTATACTACCTGCAGACCGAAGTGCGGATGCGACTGCTCGCTCCAACCCGGAAGTCGAAACACAAATTTTATTATACTCTTTGAGACTCCATAGAATGAAAACAGATATGTCTCCTAACTGCAAACAACCTATAACCTATATGCATGTATTTTGGAGCTGTAGAGAGATAACCAGATTCTGGTAATCTGTACATACTGCTGCACAGAAAATACTAGAGGTACAGTTTTATATGACCCCGTGTATCTATCTTCTTAATGCCCAGCAGGACTTTGTTCTTGATCCTGACAGAGAAAATTTGCTTATGACTATTACATACTTTGCTAAGAAATGTATTCTTCTATTGTGGGCCTCTAATACCCCTCCTACATTTAAAATGTGGATTGACCAGATTGTTGACTTTCTTCCTCTTGAAAAGCTCACTTATGACCTCCACAAGAGACAGCCCAAGTTTGATAGACTCTGGTCTCCACTATTCAACTATATTTCAAACTGGACAGAGTGAACGGGGTGACTAGGGAAATGCGCAGATACATGTTGTGTAAGGTACTATAAAACCTAAAAACGAATTATTGGCCCGACGTCTCAGCGAATGCTTGAAATAGCTGATAAGAACCTTGATAGTGCTGCTGCAAGGGTTATATGTATATATATTTGTTTGTGTGTTTTTATTTTAATTTAGTTTTTGAGTACGTGTGCGTGTATATATGTGTGTATGTATGTACGTATGTATGTATGTAGGTATATATATATATATGCACCAAGGAAAACAAATAGATTAAGAAAAATAAATGCTTTTATTTGACTTTATCATTCATTTTAATTGTAGTTTTATTTTTTCAAATGTATTATTATTTTTTGACCTTTTCTTTTTTTAAAGCCTGTCACATCTGTGAATGTGGAATGTGTTTTGTTGGTTGATTGAAAAACAAGAAAACTTTAATAAAACTTTAAATTGAAAAAAAAGATTTTGCAAATTCAACAATGAGTGGTTTGTAGGAATCCGTGGCTAACTGCAAGAATTGCAGGGTGTGGTGGGTGTAGAGTCAGGCGCAGAGAGCAATACTTCCAATGGATGCGTTTATTTCACTTGGTCTAGCCAACAATCAGGCAATGACCATAAATCAGGTATGTCTCCAAAAAACAGGAAATAACATATAACAAATTACGCAGGAGAAAAACAACTTCATCACTGACAGTAGGAATAAGCCCACACAACTTCACCACTGACAGTAGGAATAAGCCCACACAACTTCACCACTGACAGTAGGAATAAGCCCACACAACTTCACCACTGACAGTAGGAATAAGCCCACACAACTTCATCACTGACAGTAGGAATAAGCCCACACAACTTCACCACTGACAGTAGGAATAAGCCCACACAACTTCACCACTGACAGTAGGAATAAGCCCACACAACTTCATCACTGACAGTAGGAATAAGCCCACACAACTTCACCACTGACAGTAGGAATAAGCCCACACAACTTCACCACTGACAGTAGGAATAAGCCCCACACAGGAATAAGCTTCACCACTGACAGTAGGAATAAGCCCACACAACTTCACCACTGACAGTAGGAATAAGCCCACACAACTTCATCACTGACAGTAGGAATAAGCCCACACAACTTCACCACTGACAGTAGGAATAAGCCCACACAACTTCACCACTGACAGTAGGAATAAGCCCACACAACTTCATCACTGACAGTAGGAATAAGCCCACACAACTTCATCACTGACAGTAGGAATAAGCCCACACAACTTCACCACTGACAGTAGGAATAAGCCCACACAACTTCATCACTGACAGTAGGAATAAGCCCACACAACTTCACCACTGACAGTAGGAATAAGCCCACCAACTTCATCACTGACAGTAGGAATAAGCCCACACACTTCATCACTGACAGTAGGAATAAGCCCACACAACTTCACCACTGACAGTAGGAATAAGCCCGTACAAGGAATAAGCCCACACAACTTCATCACTGACAGTAGGAATAAGCCCACACAACTTCACCACTGACAGTAGGAATAAGCCCACACAACTTCACCACTGACAGTAGGAATAAGCCCGTACAACTTCATCACTGACAGTAGGAATAAGCCCGTACAACTTCATCACTGACAGTAGGAATAAGCCCACACAACTTCATCACTGACAGTAGGAATAAGCCCACACAACTTCACCACTGACAGTAGGAATAAGCCCACACAACTTCATCACTGACAGTAGGAATAAGCCCACACAACTTCATCACTGACAGTAGGAATAAGCCCGTACAACTTCATCACTGACAGTAGGAATAAGCCCACACAACTTCACCACTGACAGTAGGAATAAGCCCACACAACTTCACCACTGACAGTAGGAATAAGCCCACATCCCACACAACTTCACCACTGACCCACACAACTTCATCACTGACAGTAGGAATAAGCCCACACAACTTCATCACTTCATCACTGACAGTAGGAATAAGCCCACACACTGACTTCATCACTGACAGTAGGAATAAGCCCACACAACTTCATCACTGACAGTAGGAATAAGCCCACACGACTTCATCACTGACAGTAGGAATAAGCCCACACAACTTCATCACTGACAGTAGGAATAAGCCCACACAACTTCATCACTGACAGTAGGAATAAGCCCACACAACTTCACCACTGACAGTAGGAATAAGCCCACACAACTTCATCACTGACAGTAGGAATAAGCCCACACAACTTCACCACTGACAGTAGGAATAAGCCCACACAACTTCATCACTGACAGTAGGAATAAGCCCACACAACTTCACCACTGACAGTAGGAATAAGCCCGCACAAATGCAGGCGGGCATTGGAAGTTTAAATAGACCATAATAGTCCATTGATGAACCAAAAAAAAAGGGATCGGTGGCAGCCGTGCTTGAACAGGGAGAGGATTCATGACAGTGCCCCCCCTCTGCAATACGACCGCAGAAACCTACCCTGCGGACATCCTCCAGGAGGCTACACCAGTAATGGTCCCTCAGGGCCCTGTCATTCCACCCCGCTCCAATGGCCAGGGTCCAAAACTCCAGCGCGAAGTCCTGCGTGCTCCTCGTCTCCTGCCTAAGGTGGAACAGCCATTCACCCGCCGCTCGACCCTCCGGTGGGTGGATGATCACAGCCCGGAAACGGCAGGTGAACTCAGGGTAATGGTCCCTCGCTGACTCTGGACCCTCACAGACCGCATTGGCCCACTACAGGGCTCTGCCCGTGAGGCAGGAGACGAGGACGCTCACACTCTCCTCTCCCGAGGGAGTCGGGCAAATGGTAGCCAGGTAAAGCTCTAGTAGTAGCAAGAACCCCTTGAACCCGGCAGCCGTTCCATCGTACTCCATCGGGAGCGCAAGCCGAAAAACGCTGGGTTCGGACGCCGCCGGAGAAGTTGGTAGTGCAGGCTGAAGAGGAGTAGGGAGGCTGCTCCTCTCCTATCTCTCCATTCTGTCCATCATTGGATCCATCAACGTTCCAATCCGGTGTAGGATGGCTGTGTGATGGAGGACCCGCTCTTCCATGGATGGGGGGGGGTGGCTCAGCTGCTCCTGCTGACTCCATGTTCTGGTGCAGGCTTCAACAGGTGAAAAAAATCAAGACAAAACCAGCAGAAAAGGAAAAGGATCGGTGGCAACTAGTAGACCGGTGACGACGACCGCCGAGCGCCGCCTGAACAGGGAGAGGAGCCACCTTCGGTGGAAGTCGTGACATGCAAAGCAATCACTAACCTGGTATACAGTGGAGTGGAATCCAGCATGATTTCTGCCGCGTTCAAAACAACTGTTAACTTGGAACTGGGAAATCTGATTTCAGTGAGTTCAAAACAACTTGGAACTCGGGACAAAGCTAGATCCGACTGGGAAAATAAGTTTTGAATGGTCATCCAACTCAGAATTGTAAGTTGGAAACATGGGCCTCTTTCTCGAGCTACGACCTGAAGATCATTGACGTCATCATGATTCAACCTTGTTTTTTTTTAGTTCCCATTTCTCTTGAAAGCACCATAAATCAGGAGAATGCCAGACTTGGATGACAAAGTTTGATGACAAAATTTGCCCACAAAGGAATGCCGCACCACCTTCCTGTTCAATTTGTAAGTCGCTCTGGATAAGAGCGTCTGCTAAATGACTTAAATGTAAATGTAAGTGAGCACAGCACAACAATGTGAGTCAAAAAATGTATTGTATGCAGCTGCATAAATTATGTAATATGCCAGGGAGATATGTATACTGTAGCTAAGAAAGTAATACTAGTAATACTAAGTGTATGTTGTGTAGTAAGCCCATGTGCCTCACCCTAATCATTTGGTCTATTTTTCCCTCTTAATTTCGTGTACTGTTCTGAATTGGTGGTGCACATGTAGCCTATAACCTGTTTTAGAGAAATGTAATCATTGAATATTGTAAGAGCTTTCATTGTCTGCTTATATGCCCTCTTTATTTATCATATGGTTCTGACTTGATGTACAGGGTGAACACTGTAAGAATGGCACGTGTTCTGAATTCTGTTGCTGTACATTTCAAAAGTGCTGAACAAATAGTTTTATTGACTATGTACGTCCAAGCTCGCGCATTAATGTCTTAATCAAAATTACAGATGAACTCTTATCTGCTTGTCGTCCCCTTCTGCCATAGTTTGTACATCTCAATTGTCAGTAGAAACCACATTTGTTTAAGCAAGTCAGCCATATCATCTATGTTTTTGTTAAAGGCAGTAAATGAGGCTGAATGAACTGTTTTGCTGCCAGACAAGGCTCCACTGATAGCCAGGAGTCGCAGTGGTAAGGTGTTGGGACTCTGCTGTTGGGACACTGCTGTAGGGACAACTTTATGTAGGTTTGTGGGCACCGTTTGTCACCGTTATAGTGCAATTCATGGTTTTGTTTGTGTTGTGTTGTGTAGTGGCTTTGCTGGTGTGCATCCCCCCCAAAAATGTTTGTTTCCCCCACCAAGATTTACATGCTAAAATCGCCACTGGTCAGGGAGGTGACCAAGAACCAGTTGGTCCCACTGACAGAGCTCAAGAGTTCCTCTGTAGAGATGGGAGAACCTTCCAAAAGGACAACCATCTCTGCAGCACTCCACCAATCAGGTGGAAGACCAGGGACGTGTGTGAATTGGACCTTTTTCCTTTACTGCTAAGCATTCAAATTGTAACTAATACTTTTGGGTGCCAGGGGAAATGTTTGGAGTAAATAGTACATAGTGGAGTAAAAAGTACATAGTGAAGTAAAAGTAGACGAAAATATAAATAGTAAATTAAAGTACAGATACCCCCAAAAATGACTTAAGTAGTACTTTAAAGTATTTTTCCTTTAGTATTTTACACCACTGCCAAATACAGGTGTGCCAAAGTTGTAGTGTCATACCCAAGAAGACATGAGGCTGTAATCGCTGCCAGAAGTGCTTCAACAAAGTGCTGAGTAAAGGGTCTGAATACTTATGTAAATTTATTTTAGCTTTTTTCTTTATATATACATTTGCAGAAATGGCTAAAAACATGTTTTTCTTTGTCATTATGGGCTATTGTGTGTAGATTGATGAGAAGAAAACTTGTTTAAATACACTTTATAATAAGGCTGTAACATTACAAAATGTAGAAAAAGTCAAGGGGTATGAATACTTTCCGAATACACGGTGTATACCTATAGTCTCACTCCATGATACATACATTGTTTCTTCATACATAAATGATTCACTTGAACTTCAGATAAGTATAGACAAGTCCTTGCATAACACCCACCAATAAAGTTACAACTCATAATATTTTAGGTTTAAGTTGACATGTTGGGGGTAGTATCAGGTGACCACATCTTATAGTCAAGATGAGGTGTCATGTTGTGGATTGTAGTAGTAGATAACAACTCAGGGTATGGGGGTATCAGTGAGGTGTTGGGTAGCAGTAGTATTTGGGGTGTAGCGTGGGACAAAGAGGAAGCTAAGTGATTCCTGCTCTGATTCTGATTTCCTGGTTCCCTCTTTTTATCAGTCAGATGCTGGTACTTCTGTCATGTCCCAGCTTGTCCGCCTTGCCAGCACTCCTTATAAGGACTGGAGCCCAACCCCTATCCTTCAGGTCTGCAACAATGCACACCATGGAGATTGTAACAATACACATGCATGCTCAAACATTCCCTCCCTCCCTCACACACTCAAGCATTCACCCTCACACACGCTGACACACTCCTGCACACACTGGAATGTGAGTATGTGAGTCACATGCTTTAAAAGGATCTGATCCCAAACTCGTGTTCTATGCACATACATTACACACACAAATACATGGGCACTTTCTCATACAATTATGTCATGAACAGCCAACATACTATATACCTCCTCATAGAAAAACACACTGACACGCACAAACAAGCCAGCTCAAGCTTGCCTACTGCTACTGATGAGTAAATTAGTATGCAAGGAGGGACACATGCGAACAGTACACCCTCCCCCCTAACAGAAAGAGCCAAGGAGACCTGGAGTGAGAGAGTGAGATAGAGAGAATTGAATTGAGAGAAAGAGGGGGGGGGGAGAAGCACAGAGTTTAGAAATGAGGGGGTGTTAAAAAGGAGGGTAAAGTTTGGTGAGAATAAAAGAAGACGCTGGTTTGGAGAAAGAGAGAGGGAGGGAAAGAGAGAGAATGTGAGAGTTAAGAAAATAACAAAGAGTGAAGAGGGATTGCGGGAAGAGACATTAGATATCCTATTATTCTACAATTCAGGTAAAGTAAAAGATGAACTACTCACATTGGTATGTTATAGTTTTCTTTCACTTGGTTGCTATGGTGATGTTTGAGAGCATGACTGTACTCATGTTTCTTGCATTTTCACAACCACCTAAAAAGATGATGAATGATTGATTAACCTAGTCAACATCAACTCAGATTAAGCCATACAACAACTTGAATCATTTAGAATGTTGCTGTGTTATTCTGTGGATGAAAGTATGTGGAAGCTAAATAGAGGACTAGCATGTGTTGAGAGTTCAGCTCCGGTTCCCACAGATTTGTCTGGCACGCTGCCAACTGAGAAGAGAGCACTAGCTGGTGGACACTCCATCCTCCCTTTGTTGTGTTTTTAATGGTTACTTATCTGAGCCAATGAATGTTCATTATTAAAGCCCTAACAAGTGACCCTTCACCTACATACATTTGGAACTCCTATAGAACCCCAGGATGCTTATCTACCACAGGAGGTTAGTGGCACATTAATTGGGGAGGACGGGCTCGTGGTAATGGCTGGAGCGGAATAAGTGGAATGGTATTAAATACATCAAACACATGGTTTGATGCCCTTCCATTCGTTCCATTGCAGCCATTATTATGAGCCGTCCTCCCCTCAGCAGCCTCCACTCCACTCTGCTTTATGTACAATAGTGACTAAATGTGGTGGGCAGCGTTGTCCATCTTTGTAACCTTTGTACAGAATTAATTCTGTCTTTCTTTTTTAACTCCTTGAGAATCAGGCTTGTTAGTTTATTCTCTCTGTGAACCAGTTGTCCATTATCTCACTGTGAATCGGTTGTCCTACAGTACATTATCTCTCTGTGAACCAGTTGTCCTACAGTACATTATCTCTCTGTGAACCTGTTGTCCGACAGTACATGATCTGTCTGTGAACTGGTTGTCCTACAGTACATTATCTGTCTGTGAACTGGTTGTCCTACAGTACATTATCTCTCTGTGAACCGGTTGTCCTACAGTACATTATCTCTCTGTGAACCAGTTGTCCGACAGTACATGATCTGTCTGTGAACTGGTTGTCCTACAGTACATTATCTCTCTGTGAACCGGTTGTCCTACAGTACATTATCTCTCTGTGAACCCGTTGTCCTACAGTACATTATCATTCATATCTTTCTGTCTGTTGTATCCTGTGCCTCCTCCTGTATGGGTTCACATGGTCATAATGTGGGAGGTAATTCCGACTTGTGGTTATAATCTTTCCATTTCTGTTCCACAGAGATGATGTCATTCTGCTGGAACTTGGCTGCAATGCTCCTTCTACTATTACTGACCCCTGACCTGCTTCCCACCCGCCTCATCAACACCCGCCCTGTTCTCACACACGCCGTTCCCACCTCCCCGCCAGTTACATACCCCAAGATCCAATACGTTACCGGCGTGGGCTTCGACTACGACGAAGATGACTACACTGAAGAGGATGCTTCCCATCTCCCTCCTAACCACAGAAAATCCTCATCAGCTTCTACTCTAGTTCCGATGCAGTCCAAGCCCTGTGACTACCATCCCTGCCAGGACAACCAGCTCCCCTGCTCCCAGCTCTCTGCCCAGACCGGATGCCTCTGCCCTGGTCTAAGTGGGGCAGGCGAGCTCCCTCATGCTCCACACCTCCAGAAGCTAGTGCCAGGCGCTAATGGTGGGGCAGAGATACGGTGGTGCGCCCCAGCCTCTGTGGTATCTGGGTACCGGGTCGTGATCGAAGATCGAAGAGGAGAACCTCTCCAGTTCGGGAGCGATTCTCGGAGCGGGGTGCTGGGGGAACTAGAGGCTGGAGTCAAGGTGTGTGTGGAGGCGGTGAACAAGGCGGGGGCCAGCGCCCCCTCGAAGCTCTCCTGCCTACACTACGACCCCCCTGAGGCCACCAACCTGGCCATAAGGGCGGGGGTTATTGGAGGGGGGCTGGGATTTCTTCTGCTCCTTTTCCTGGCCACCCTGGTCCTCTGGAGGCGACAGACATGTAAAACAGGGGAAAACTCAGCAAAGGGGTTGGGGAACCCCTCCTACAGCAAGGAGGGAACGCTGTGATCCAGTTTTGGGATTAGAGACGGTACAGTGATTCAGTAGTACAGGCGACCCCTAGAGAGAATGTAGGAGTAAAGCAACTGGGATGGGACAGAGCCAAAATGGCTTCACTCACCAGTGACTCACCAGCACTGTGCTCAGGTTGTTCAGAATCCTGCACTTATGAATATAGGAATGAAAGAACTTTGGACTTTTGTGAACTAAATAACCCTAACAATATCCTAAGAGGCGTTGTGACTAAAGAGACTGCAGGTTGTTTGCTGGCAAATTAACTTGTGTACAGAAGGATCAAGACAGGGCAGTTATGGCAGTCAGATTAATGTGTAGAATAAATAAAACTAACTGAATACTCATGAATAACAAAAGCAATTGTTTTTCTAATAAAAGTGTTTTCATAATTTTGGCTGAGTTTGTGTGAGTGACTGTTTTTAACAGAAGGGACAAAGTAGTTTGATAAAACTAAATTAATATAGTTGGAAGTAATATAAGTTCCTATTACAGTAATGCAACTTTTATTTTGAAACTTGAGTGTGGTGTGCTGTTGAAAATCCGTCTGATTGTCTAAAGCTTCAATACTGGCTGAAGTGCCTCGTTTTTAAGAATGTCGTCCAATGATTACCGCTCAAACAATCAACATGGAACGAATGAGGAAATACAGTACTACATGAGAAGATTCCATTCAAATGGGCACCGATAAACAAGATGGCAAACTGAGGTAAGTACGTATTCTACGACTGTATTGTGCATTTACCTTCTTCGTGCAGTTCGCAGCGCCGCTTGATCATCTGTCTCTGTGAGCCATAATACGACAGTACATTGATCATCTGTCTCTGTGAGCCATAATACGACAGTACATTGATCATCTGTCTCTGTGAGCCATAATACGACAGTACATTGATCATCTGTCTCTGTGAGCCATAATACGACAGTACATTGATCATCTGTCTCTGTGAGCCATAATACGACAGTACATTGATCATCTGTCTCTGTGAGCCATAATACGACAGTACATTGATCATCTGTCTCTGTGAGCCATAATACGACAGTACATTGATCATCTGTCTCTGTGAGTCATAATACGACAGTACATTGATCATCTGTCTCTGTGAGCCATAATACGACAGTACATTGATCATCTGTCTCTGTGAGCCATAATACGACAGTACATTGATCATCTGTCTCTGTGAGCCATAATACGACAGTACATTGGATCAAATCTCAATCATTGATTTTGTCAGTGTAACACCAGGTTTATTTTTTATTTCACCTTTATTTAACCAGGTAGGCTAGTTGAGAACACCTTTATTAACCAGGTAGGCTAGTTGAGAACACCTTTATTAACCAGGTAGGCTAGTTGAGAAAACCTTTATTAACCAGGTAGGCTAGTTGAGAACACCTTTATTAACCAGGTAGGCTAGTTGAGAAAACCTTTATTAACCAGGTAGGCTAGTTGAGAAAACCTTTATTAACCAGGTAGGCTAGTTGAGAAAACCTTTATTAACCAGGTAGGCTAGTTGAGAAAACCTTTATTAACCAGGTAGGCTAGTTGAGAACACCTTTATTAACCAGGTAGGCTAGTTGAGAAAACCTTTATTAACCAGGTAGGCTAGTTGAGAAAACCTTTATTAACCAGGTAGGCTAGTTGAGAAAACCTTTATTAACCAGGTAGGCTAGTTGAGAAAACCTTTATTAACCAGGTAGGCTAGTTGAGAACACCTTTATTAACCAGGTAGGCTAGTTGAGAACACCTTTATTAACCAGGTAGGCTAGTTGAGAACACCTTTATTAACCAGGTAGGCTAGTTGAGAAAACCTTTATTAACCAGGTAGGCTAGTTGAGAAAACCTTTATTAACCAGGTAGGCTAGTTGAGAAAACCTTTATTAACCAGGTAGGCTAGTTGAGAAAACCTTTATTTAACCAGGTAGGCTAGTTGAGAACAAGTTCTCATTTACAACTGCGACCTGGCCAAGATAAAGCAAAGCAGTGCGACACAAACAACAACACAGAGTTACACATGGAACAAACAAACATACAGTCAATAATACAATAGAAAATAAGTCTATGTACAGTGTGTGCAAATGAGGTAAGATAAGGGAGGTAAGGCAATAAACAGACCATAGTGGAGAAGTAATTCAAATTTAGCAAATGAACATTGGAGTGATAGATGTGCAGAAGATGAATGTGCAAGTAGAGATACTGGGGTACAAAGGAGCAAAAAATAATAATAACGGTATGGGATGAGGTAGTTAAATGGGCTATTTACAGATGGGATATGTGCAGTGATCTGTGAGCTGCTCTGACAGTTGGTGCTTAAAGTTAGTGAGGGAGATATGAGTCTCCAGCTTCAGTTAATTAAAAAAAATGTTTTTTTGTGTAATTCGTTCCAGTCATTGCAGCAGAGTACTGGAAGGAAAGGCAGGCAAAGGAGGAATTGGCTTTGGGAGTGACCAGTGAAATATACCTGCTGGAGCGCGTGCTGCTATGGTGACCAGTGAGCTGAGATAAGGCGGAGCTTTAACTAGCAAAGACGTATAGATGACCTGGAGCCAGAGGGTTTGGCGACGAATATGAAGCGAGGGCCAGCCAACGAGAGCATACAGGTCGCAGTGGTGGGTAGTATATGGGGCTTTAGTGACAAAACGGATGGGACTGTGATCCCATCCAATTTGCCTAGTAGAGTGTTGGAGGATATTTTGTAAATGACATCGCTGAAGTCAAGGATCGGCAGGATAGTCAGTTTTACGAGGGTATGTTTGGCAGCATGAGTGAAGGATGCTTTGTTGCAAAATAGGAAGCCGATTCCAGATGTAATTTTGGATTGGAGATGCTTAATGTGAGTCTGGAAGGAGAGTTTACAGTCTAACCAGACACCTAGAATATGTGGACAATTACAAATACTTAAGTCAGAACCATCCAGAGTAGTGATGCTGGATGGGCGGGCGGGTGCAGGCAGTGATCAGTTGAAGAGCATGCATTTAGTTTTACTTGCATTTAAGAGCAGTTGGAGGCTACGGAAGGAGAATTGTATGGCATTGAAGCTCGTCTGGAGGGCAGTTAATACAGTGTCCAAAGAAGGGCCAGATGTATACAGAATGGTGTCATCTGCGTAGAGGTGGATCAGAGAATCACCAGCAGCAAGAGCGACATCATTGATGTATTCAGAGAAAAGATTCGGCCCGAGAATGGAACCCTGTGGCACCCCCATAGAGACTGCCAGAGGTCCGGACAACAGGTCCTCCGATTTGACACACTGGACTCTGTCTGAGAAGTAGTTGGTGAACCAGGCGAGGCAGTCATTTGAGAAACCAAGGCTGTTGAGTCTGCCGATAAGAATGTGGTGATTGACAGAGTCGAAGGCCTTGGCCAAGTCGATGAATACAGTATTCTCTCTTATCGATGGCAGTTATGATATCATTTAGGACCTTTAACGTGGCTGAGGTGCACCCATGACCAGCTCGGAAACCAGATTGCATAGCGGAGAAGGTACGGTGGGATTCAAAATGGTCGGTGATCTATTTGTTAACTTGGCTTTCGAAGACCTTAGAAAGGCAGGGTAGGATAGATATAGGTCTGTAGTAGTTTGGGTCTAGAGTGTCTCCCCCTTTGAAGAGGAGGATGACCGCGGCAGCTTTCCAATCTTTGGGGATCTCAGACAATACGAAAGAGAGGTTGAACAGGCTAGTAACAGGGGTTTCAAAACATTTGGCTGATACTTTTAGGAAGAAAAGGTCCAGATTGTCTAACTCTGATTTGTAGGGGTCCAGATTTTGCAGCTTTTTCAGAACATCAGCTATCTGGATTTAGGTGAAGGAGAAATGGGGGGTGCAGGGTTGTTGACAGGGTAGGGGTGGCCAGGTGGAAAGCATGGGCAGCCGTAGAAAAATGCTTCTTGAAATTCTCAATTATTGTGGATTTATCGGTGATGACAGTGTTTCCTAGCCTCAGTGCAGTGGGTAGCTGGGAGGAGGTGCTCTTATTCTCCATGGACTTTAGTGTCCAATAACTTTTTGGAGTTTGTGCTGCAGGATGCAAATTTCTGTTTGAAAAAGCTAGCCTTTGCTTTCCTAACTGCCTGTGTATATTGGTTCCTAACTTCCCTGAAAAGTTGCATATCGCGGGGGCTATTCGATACTAATGCAGTATGCCACAGGATGTTTTTGTGCTGGTCAAGGGCAGTCAGGTCTGGAGTGAACCACGGGCTATATCTGTTCCTGGTTCAAAAATTTTGAATGAGGCATGCTTACTTAAGATTGTGTGGAAAGCACTTTTAAAGAATAACCAGGCATCTTCTACTGACGTAATGAGGTCAATATCTTTCCAGGATACCCGGGCCAGGTCGGTTAGAAAGGTCTGCTCTGTGAAGTGTTTGGGAGCGTTTGACAGTGATAACGGGTGGTCGTTTGACCGCAGACCCATTACGGACGCAAGCAATAAGGCAGTGATCAGCACGAGCTCTGAGGATAGAAGGGGGGCAATCAGTTCACATATGTTGTCCATGGCACAGCTGGGGGCAGAAGGTGGTCTGTAGCAAGTGGCAACGGTGAGACTTGTTTCTGGAAAGGTGGATTTTTAAAAGTAGAAACTCAAAATGTTTGGGCACAGACCTGGATAGAAAGACAGAACTCTGCAGGCTCTCTGTGGTAGATTGCAACTCCGCCCCCTTTTGCAGTTCTATCTTGTCGGAAAATGTTATAGTTAGTGATGGATATTTGGATTTGATAGGCAATGTGTGCTTTGAAAGTGGCTGGTCGTGTGCTATCATGCAATGACTCAACTTTTCTACTGTCTTTTTTTGGGGCAATGTCTGCAATCTCACTGTCTGACTCAGTTGTAGAATACTTTTTATTTTCTTACACATTTATTTCCGCAAAGAAATGTTATGGTCAGTGCCAGGAAGCAGCATGAAGGTAGTTGTAAATCATGTATTTTAAGTTTGCACTAGGCTAAATATAGCCTTGACATCATGGTGTTGCATGTGGCAAATTGACATCTCCACAGATAAGGATATCTCTTACTCTGACCTCAAGGCCCTTCTGGCCAAGAACAACTGCCCAGAAGGTTGATGTACGGACCAAAGAGGAGGTAGACAGAGGACACATTCCAGGATCAATCCATATTCCAGGTGAGCTTCAGTCGGAGTCCTTGAGTTGAGTTACACTCTCAGGTCCAATTGGGATTTGCTTGTCCGGAGTCCAAACCTTTGGAAAAATAATGAACCCCAATTCACATGGGAATAATTCAGCCCAAAATTTGCTAAACAGGATTGATTTATTGTTGTTGTCAATGAGCCAGCTATTTTGGTATATTTATTTTATTGTAAATTGAGCCGTATTGTAAACTTCCTGTGTCTCCTCTCCTAGTTGATAGAGTGGAGAGTGCCCTAGTGCCCTAGCGCTGGACCCTGCTGAGTTCCAGGCAAAATACGGGGTGCCCAAACCCCCCCTGGATGCCCCTGAGCTGGTGTTTCACTGTCAGATGGGCCGACGAGGAGGCGTGGCCACAGACAAGGCACGAGGCCTGGGATTCCAAAAGTACGAGTATACGTTTTGACAATACTGCTCTGTCTGATGCCTTGGGAATTTTTGGTAAATGATGACGTCTGCCTTCTCTAATTTCAGGTCCTTCAACTATGCCGGAGGATACCCGGAGTGGTCTGAGAGAGGGGAAATGATGACTTCTGCCTTCTCTAATTTCAGGTCCTTCAACTATGCCGGAGGATACCAGGAGTGGTCTGAGAGAGGGGAAATGATGACTTCTGCCTTCTCTCATTTCAGCTGAGAGAGGGGAAATGATGACTTCTCTCATTTCAGGTCCTTCAACTATGCCGGAGGATACCAGGAGTGGTCTGAGAGAGGGGAAATGATGACTTCTGCCTTCTCTCATTTCAGGTCCTTCAACTATGCCGGAGGATACCAGGAGTGGTCTGAGAGAGGGGAAATGATGACTTCTGCCTTCTCTAATTTCAGGTCCAACTATGCCGGAGGATACCAGGAGTGGTCTGAGAGAGGGGAAATGATGACGTCTGCCTTCTCTAATTTCAGGTCCAACTATGCCGGAGGATACCAGGAGTGGTCTGAGAGAGGGGAAATGATGACTTCTGCCTTCTCTAATTTCAGGTTCAACTGTGCCGGAGGATACCAGGAGTGGTCTGAGAGAGGGGAAATGATGACTTCTGCCTCCTCTAATTTCAGGTCCAACTATGCCGGAGGATACCAGGAGTGGTCTGAGAGAGGGGAAATGGCTTCTGCCTTCTCTAATTTCAGGTCCAACTATGCCGGAGGATACCAGGAGTGGTCTGAGAGAGGGGAAATGATGACTTCTGCCTTCTCTAATTTCAGGTCCAACTATGCCGGAGGATACCAGGAGTGGTCTGAGACAGGGGAAATGATGACTTCTGCCTTCTCTAATTTCAGGTCCAACTATGCCGGAGGATACAAGGAGTGGTCTGAGAGAGGGGAAATGATGACTTCTGCCTTCTCTAATTTCAGGTCCAACTATGCCGGAGGATACCAGGAGTGGTCTGAGAGAGGGGAAATGATGACGTCTGCCTTTTCTAATTTCAGGTCCAACCATGCCGGAGGATACCAGGAGTGGTCTGAGAGAGGGGAAATGATGACTTCTGCCTTCTCTAATTTCAGGTCCAACTATGCCGGAGGATACCAGGAGTGGTCTGAGAGAGGGGAAATGATGACTTCTGCCTTCTCTAATTTCAGGTCCAACTATGCCGGAGGATACCAGGAGTGGTCTGAGAGAGGGGAAATGATGACTTCTGCCTTCTCTAATTTCAGGTCCAACTATGCCGGAGGATACCAGGAGTGGTCTGAGAGAGGGGAAATGGCTTCTGCCTTCTCTAATTTCAGGTCCAACTATGCCGGAGGATGCCAGAAGTGGTCTGAGAGAGGGGAAATGATGACTTCTGCCTTCTCTAATTTCAGGTCCAACTATGCCGGAGGATACCAGGAGTGGTCTGAGAGATGACTTCTGGGAAATGATGACTTGATGACTGCCTTCTCTAATTTCAGGTCCAACTATGCCGGAGGATACCAGGAGTGGTCTGAGAGAGGGGAAATGATGACTTCTGCCTTCTCTAATTTCAGGTCCAACTATGCCGGAGGATACCAGGAGTGGTCTGAGAGAGGGGAAATGATGACTTCTGCCTTCTCTAATTTCAGGTCCAACTATGCCGGAGGATACCAGGAGTGGTCTGAGAGAGGGGAAATGATGACTTCTGCCTTCTCTAATTTCAGGTCCAACTATGCCGGAGGATACCAGGAGTGGTCTGAGAGAGGGGAAATGATGACTTCTGCCTTCTCTAATTTCAGGTCCAACTATGCCGGAGGATACCAGGAGTGGTCTGAGAGAGGGGAAATGATGACTTCTGCCTTCTCTAATTTCAGGTCCTTCAACTATGCCGGAGGATACCAGGAGTGGTCTGAGAGAGGGGAAATGATGACGTCTGCCTTCTCTAATTTCAGGTCCAACTATGCCGGAGGATACCAGGAGTGGTCTGAGAGAGGGGAAATGATGACTTCTGCCTTCTCTAATTTCAGGTCCAACTATGCCGGAGGATACCAGGAGTGGTCTGAGAGAGGGGAAATGATGACTTCTGCCTTCTCTAATTTCAGGTCCAACTATGCCGGAGGATACCAGGAGTGGTCTGAGAGAGGGGAAATGATGACGTCTGCCTTCTCTAATTTCAGGTCCAACTATGCCGGAGGATACCAGGAGTGGTCTGAGAGAGGGGAAATGGCTTCTGCCTTCTCTAATTTCAGGTCCAACTATGCCGGAGGATACCAATTTCAGGTCCAACTATGAGGATACCAGGAGTGGTCTGAGAGAGGGGAAATGATGACTTCTGCCTTCTCTAATTTCAGGTTCAACTATGCCGGCCTTCTCTAATTTCAGGATACCAGGGAGTGGTCTGAGAGAGGGGAAATGATGACTTCTGCCTTCTCTAATTTCAGGTCCAACTATGCCGGAGGATACCAGGAGTGGTCTGAGAGAGGGGAAATGATGACTTCTGCCTTCTCTAATTTCAGGTCCAACTATGCCGGAGGATACCAGGAGTGGTCTGAGAGAGGGGAAATGATGACTTCTGCCTTCTCTAATTTCAGGTCCAACTATGCCGGAGGATACCAGGAGTGGTCTGAGAGAGGGGAAATGATGACTTCTGCCTTCTCTAATTTCAGGTCCAACTATGCCGGAGGATACCAGGAGTGGTCTGAGAGAGGGGAAATGATGACTGCCTTCTGGTCCAACTTCTCTACCAGGAGTTTCTGAGGTCCTTCTAATTTCAGGTAACTATGCCGGAGGATACCAGGAGTGGTCTGAGAGAGGGGAAATGATGACGTCTGCCTTCTCTAATTTCAGGTCCAACTATGCCGGAGGATACCAGGAGTGGTCTGAGAGAGGGGAAATGATGACTTCTGCCTTCTCTAATTTCAGGTCCAACTATGCCGGAGGATACCAGGAGTGGTCTGAGAGAGGGGAAATGATGACTTCTGCCTTCTCTAATTTCAGGTCCAACTATGCCGGAGGATACCAGGAGTGGTCTGAGAGAGGGGAAATGATGACAGGTCTGCCTACCAGGAGTGGTCTGAGAGAGGGGAAATGATGACTTCTGCCTTCTAATTTCAGGTCCAACTATGCCGGAGGATACCAGGAGTGGTCTGAGAGAGGGGAAATGATGACTTCTGCCTTCTCTAATTTCAGGTCCAACTATGCCGGAGGATACCAGGAGTGGTCTGAGAGAGGGGAAATGATGACTTCTGCCTTCTCTAATTTCAGGTCCAACTATGCCGGAGGATACCAGGAGTGGTCTGAGAGAGGGGAAATGATGACTTCTGCCAACTTCTCTAATTTCAGGTCCAACTATGCCGGAGGATACCAGGAGTGGTCTGAGAGAGGGGAAATGATGACTTCTGCCTTCTCTAATTTCAGGTCCAACTATGCCGGAGGATACCAGGAGTGGTCTGAGAGAGGGGAAATGATGACTTCTGCCTTCTCTAATTTCAGGTCCAACTATGCCGGAGGATACCAGGAGTGGTCTGAGAGAGGGGAAATGATGACTGAGAGAGGGGAAATCTGCCTTCTCTAATTTCAGGTCCAACTATGCCGGAGGATACCAGGAGTGGTCTGAGAGAGGGGAAATGATGACTTCTGCCTTCTCTAATTTCAGGTCCAACTATGCCGGAGGATACCAGGAGTGGTCTGAGAGAGGGGAAATGATGACGTCTGCCTTCTCTAATTTCAGGTCCAACTATGCCGGAGGATACCAGGAGTGGTCTGAGAGAGGGGAAATGATGACTTCTGCCTTCTCTAATTTCAGGTCCAACTATGCCGGAGGATACCAGGAGTGGTCTGAGAGAGGGGAAATGGCTTCTGCCTTCTCTAATTTCAGGTCCAACTATGCCGGAGGATACCAGGAGTGGTCTGAGAGAGGGGAAATGATGACTTCTGCCTTCTCTAATTTCAGGTCCAACTATGCCGGAGGATACCAGGAGTGGTCTGAGAGAGGGGAAATGATGACTTCTGCCTTCTCTAATTTCAGGTCCAACTATGCCGGAGGATACCAGGAGTGGTCTGAGAGAGGGGAAATGATGACTTCTGCCTTCTCTAATTTCAGGTCCAACTATGCCGGAGGATACCAGGAGTGGTCTGAGAGAGGGGAAATGATGACTTCTGCCTTCTCTAATTTCAGGTCCAACTATGCCGGAGGATACCAGGAGTGGTCTGAGAGAGGGGAAATGGCTTCTGCCTTCTCTAATTTCAGGTCCAACTATGCCGGAGGATACCAGGAGTGGTCTGAGAGAGGGGAAATGGCTTCTGCCTTCTCTAATTTCAGGTCCAACTATGCCGGAGGATACCAGGAGTGGTCTGAGAGGGGAGGGACTTCTGCCTTCTTCTAATGATGACTTCTGCCTTCTCTAATTTCAGGTCCAACTATGCCGGAGGATACCAGGAGTGGTCTGAGAGAGGGGAAATGATGACTTCTGCCTTCTCTAATTTCAGGTCCAACTATGCCGGAGGATACCAGGAGTGGTCTGAGAGAGGGGAAATGATGACTTCTGCCTTCTCTAATTTCAGGTCCAACTATGCCGGAGGATACCAGGAGTGGTCTGAGAGAGGGGAAATGATGACGTCTGCCTTCTCTAATTTCAGGTCCAACTATGCCGGAGGATACCAGGAGTGGTCTGAGAGAGGGGAAATGATGACTTCTGCCTTCTCTAATTTCAGGTCCAACTATGCCGGAGGATACCAGGAGTGGTCTGAGAGAGGGGAAATGATGACTTCTGCCTTCTCTAATTTCAGGTCCAACTATGCCGGAGGATACCAGGAGTGGTCTGAGAGGGGAAATGATGACTTCTGCCTTCTCTAATTTCAGGTCCAACTATGCCGGAGGATACCAGGAGTGGTCTGAGACAGGGGAAATGATGACTTCTGCCTTCTCTAATTTCAGGTCCAACTATGCCGGAGGATACCAGGAGTGGTCTGAGAGAGGGGAAATGATGACTTCTGCCTTCTCTAATTTCAGGTCCAACTATGCCGGAGGATACCAGGAGTGGTCTGAGAGAGGGGAAATGATGACGTCTGCCTTCTCTAATTTCAGGTCCAACTATGCCGGAGGATACCAGGAGTGGTCTGAGAGAGGGGAAATGATGACTTCTGCCTTCTCTAATTTCAGGTCCAACTATGCCGGAGGATACCAGGAGTGGTCTGAGAGAGGGGAAATGATGACGTCTGCCTTCTCTAATTTCAGGTCCAACTATGCCGGAGGATACCAGGAGTGGTCTGAGAGGAGGGGAAATGATGACTTCTGCCTTCTCTAATTTCAGGTCCAACTATGCCGGAGGATACCAGGAGTGGTCTGAGAGAGGGGAAATGATGACTTCTGCCTTCTCTAATTTCAGGTCCAACTATGCCGGAGGATACCAGGAGTGGTCTGAGAGAGGGGAAATGATGACTTCTGCCTTCTCTAATTTCAGGTCCAACTATGCCGGAGGATACCAGGAGTGGTCTGAGAGAGGGGAAATGATGACTTCTGCCTTCTCTAATTTCAGGAAATGATGACTTCTGCCTTCTCTAATTTCAGGTCCAACTATGCCGGAGGATACCAGGAGTGGTCTGAGAGAGGGGAAATGATGACGTCTGCCTTCTCTAATTTCAGGTCCAACTATGCCGGAGGATACCAGGAGTGGTCTGAGAGAGGGGAAATGATGACTTCTGCCTTCTCTAATTTCAGGTCCAACTATGCCGGAGGATACCAGGAGTGGTCTGAGAGAGGGGAAATGATGACTTCTGCCTTCTCTAATTTCAGGTCCAACTATGCCGGAGGATACCAGGAGTGGTCTGGTCTGAACTATGAGGAGGGGGAAATGGCTTCTGCCTTCTAAATGATGACTTCTGCCTTCTCTAATTTCAGGTCCAACTATGCCGGAGGATACCAGGAGTGGTCTGAGAGAGGGGAAATGATGACTTCTGCCTTCTCTAATTTCAGGTCCAACTATGCCGGAGGATACCAGGAGTGGTCTGAGAGAGGGGAAATGATGACTTCTGCCTTCTCTAATTTCAGGTCCTTCAACTATGCCGGAGGATACCAGGAGTGGTCTGAGAGAGGGGAAATGATGACTTCTGCCTTCTCTAATTTCAGGTCCAACTATGCCGGAGGATACCAGGAGTGGTCTGAGAGAGGGGAAATGATGACTTCTGCCTTCTCTAATTTCAGGTCCAACTATGCCGGAGGATACCAGGAGTGGTCTGAGAGAGGGGGAAATGATGACGGGAAATGCCTTCTCTAATTTCAGGTCCAACTATGCCGGAGGATACCAGGAGTGGTCTGAGAGAGGGGAAATGATGACTTCTGCCTTCTCTAATTTCAGGTCCAACTATGCCGGAGGATACCAGGAGTGGTCTGAGAGAGGGGAGTGGTCTGAATGATGACGTCTGCCTTCTCTAATTTCAGGTCCAACTATGCCGGAGGATACCAGGAGTGGTCTGAGAGAGGGAAATGATGACTTCTGCCTTCTCTAATTTCAGGTCCAACTATGCCGGAGGATACCAGGAGTGGTCTGAGAGAGGGGAAATGGCTTCTGCCTTCTCTAATTTCAGGTCCAACTATGCCGGAGGATACCAGGAGTGGTCTGAGAGAGGGGAAATGATGACTTCTGCCTTCTCTAATTTCAGGTCCAACTATGCCGGAGGATACCAGGAGTGGTCTGAGAGAGGGGAAATGATGACTTCTGCCTTCTCTAATTTCAGGTCCAACTATGCCGGAGGATACCAGGAGTGGTCTGAGAGAGGGGAAATGATGACTTCTGCCTTCTCTAATTTCAGGTCCAACTATGCCGGAGGATACCAGGAGTGGTCTGAGAGAGGGGAAATGATGACGTCTGCCTTCTCTAATTTCAGGTCCAACTATGCCGGAGGATACCAGGAGTGGTCTGAGAGAGGGGAAATGATGACTTCTGCCTTCTCTAATTTCAGGTCCAACTATGCCGGAGGATACCAGGAGTGGTCTGAGAGAGGGGAAATGATGACTTCTGCCTTCTCTAATTTCAGGTCCAACTATGCCGGAGGATACCAGGAGTGGTCTGAGAGAGAGGGAAATGATGACTTCTGCCTTCTCTAATTTCAGGTCCAACTATGCCGGAGGATACCAGGAGTGGTCTGAGAGAGGGGAAATGATGACGTCTGCCTTACCAGGAGTGGTCTGAATTTCAGGTCCAACTATGCCAGGAGGATACCAGGAGGATGGTCTGAGAGAGGGGAAATGATGACTTCTGCCTTCTCTAATTTCAGGTCCAACTATGCCGGAGGATACCAGGAGTGGTCTGAGAGAGGGGAAATGATGACTTCTGCCTTCTCTAATTTCAGGTCCAACTATGCCGGAGGATACCAGGAGTGGTCTGAGAGAGGGGAAATGATGACTTCTGCCTTCTCTAATTTCAGGTCCAACTATGCCGGAGGATACCAGGAGTGGTCTGAGAGAGGGGAAATGATGACTTCTGCCTTCTCTAATTTCAGGTCCAACTATGCCGGAGGATACCAGGAGTGGTCTGAGAGAGGGGAAATGATGACTTCTGCCTTCTCTAATTTCAGGTCCAACTATGCCGGAGGATACCAGGAGTGGTCTGAGAGAGGGGAAATGATGACTTCTGCCTTCTCTAATTTCAGGTCCAACTATGCCGGAGGATACCAGGAGTGGTCTGAGAGAGGGGAAATGATGAACTATGCTGCCTTCTCTGCCTTCTCTAATTTCAGGTCCAACTATGCCGGAGGATACCAGGAGTGGTCTGAGAGAGGGGAAATGATGACTTCTGCCTTCTCTAATTTCAGGTCCAACTATGCCGGAGGATACCAGGAGTGGTCTGAGAGAGGGAAATGGCTTCTGCCTTCTCTAATTTCAGGTCCAACTATGCCGGAGGATACCAGGAGTGGTCTGAGAGAGGGGAAATGATGACTTCTGCCTTCTCTAATTTCAGGTCCAACTATGCCGGAGGATACCAGGAGTGGTCTGAGAGAGGGGAAATGATGACTTCTGCCTTCTTTTCTAATTTCAGGTCCAACTATGCCGGAGGATACCAGGAGTGGTCTGAGAGAGGGGAAATGATGACTTCTGCCTTCTCTAATTTCAGGTCCAACTATGCCGGAGGATACCAGGAGTGGTCTGAGAGAGGGGAAATGATGACTTCTGCCTTCTCTAATTTCAGGTCCAACTATGCCGGAGGATACCAGGAGTGGTCTGAGAGAGGGAAATGATGACTTCTGCCTTCTCTAATTTCAGGTCCAACTATGCCGGAGGATACCAGGAGTGGTCTGAGAGAGGGGAAATGATGACTTCTGCCTTCTCTAATTTCAGGTCCAACTATGCCGGAGGATACCAGGAGTGGTCTGAGAGAGGGGAAATGATGACTTCTGCCTTCTCTAATTTCAGGTCCAACTATGCCGGAGGATACCAGGAGTGGTCTGAGAGAGGGGAAATGATGACTTCTGCCTTCTCTAATTTCAGGTCCAACTATGCCGGAGGATACCAGGAGTGGTCTGAGAGAGGGGAAATGATGACTTCTGCCTTCTCTAATTTCAGGTCCAACTATGCCGGAGGATACCAGGAGTGGTCTGAGAGAGGGGGGAAATGATGACTTCTGCCTTCTCTAATTTCAGGTCCAACTATGCCGGAGGATACCAGGAGTGGTCTGAGAGAGGGAAATGATGACTTCTGCCTTCTCTAATTTCAGGTCCAACTATGCCGGAGGATACCAGGAGTGGTCTGAGAGAGGGGTCCAAATGATGACTTCTGCCTTCTCTAATTTCAGGTCCAACTATGCCGGAGGATACCAGGAGTGGTCTGAGAGAGGGGAAATGATGACTTCTGCCTTCTCTAATTTCAGGTCCAACTATGCCGGAGGATACCAGGAGTGGTCTGAGACAGGGTCCAAATGAGGATGACTTCTGCCTTCTCTAATTTCAGGTCCAACTATGCCGGAGGATACCAGGAGTGGTCTGAGTGGTCTGAGAGAGGGGGGAAATGATGACTTCTGCCTTCTCTAATTTCAGGTCCAACTATGCCGGAGGATACCAGGAGTGGTCTGAGAGAGGGGAAATGATGACTTCTGCCTTCTCTAATTTCAGGTCCAACTATGCCGGAGGATACCAGGAGTGGTCTGAGAGAGGGGAAATGATGACTGAGAGAGGGAAATGATGACTGCCTTCTCTAATTTCAGGTCCAACTATGCCGGAGGATACCAGGAGTGGTCTGAGAGAGGGAAATGATGACGTCTGCCTTCTCTAATTTCAGGTCCAACTATGCCGGAGGATACCAGGAGTGGTCTGAGAGAGGGGAAATGATGACTTCTGCCTTCTCTAATTTCAGGTCCAACTATGCCGGAGGATACCAGGAGTGGTCTGAGAGAGGGAAATGATGACTTCTGCCTTCTCTAATTTCAGGTCCAACTATGCCGGAGGATACCAGGAGTGGTCTGAGAGAGGGGAAATGATGACTTCTGCCTTCTCTAATTTCAGGTCCAACTATGCCGGAGGATACCAGGAGTGGTCTGAGAGAGGGGAAATGATGACTTCTGCCTTCTCTAATTTCAGG
Source organism: Oncorhynchus nerka (assembly GCF_034236695.1). Taxonomy (NCBI): domain Eukaryota; kingdom Metazoa; phylum Chordata; class Actinopteri; order Salmoniformes; family Salmonidae; genus Oncorhynchus; species Oncorhynchus nerka. Next base: position 20,426,511 of record NC_088400.1, read on the forward strand.
TCCAACTATGCCGGAGGATACCAGGAGTGGTCTGAGAGAGGGGAAATGATGACTTCTGCCTTCTCTAATTTCAGGTCCAACTATGCCGGAGGATACCAGGTCCAACTATGCCGGAGGATACCAGGTCTGAGAGAGGGGAAATGATGACTTCTGCCTTCTCTAATTTCAGGTCCAACTATGCCGGAGGATACCAGGAGTGGTCTGAGAGAGGGGAAATGATGACTTCTGCCTTCTCTAATTTCAGGTCCAACTATGCCGGAGGATACCAGGAGTGGTCTGAGAGAGGGGAAATGATGACTTCTGCCTTCTCTAATTTCAGGTCCAACTATGCCGGAGGATACCAGGAGTGGTCTGAGAGAGGGGAAATGATGACTTCTGCCTTCTCTAATTTCAGGTCCAACTATGCCGGAGGATACCAGGAGTGGTCTGAGAGAGGGGAAATGATGACTTCTGCCTTCTCTAATTTCAGGTCAACTATGCCGGAGGATACCAGGAGTGGTCTGAGAGAGGGGAAATGATGACTTCTGCCTTCTCTAATTTCAGGTCCAACTATGCCGGAGGATACCAGGAGTGGTCTGAGAGAGGGGAAATGATGACTTCTGCCTTCTCTAATTTCAGGTCCAACTATGCCGGAGGATACCAGGAGTGGTCTGAGAGAGGGGAAATGATGACTTCTGCCTTCTCTAATTTCAGGTCCAACTATGCCGGAGGATACCAGGAGTGGTCTGAGAGAGGGGAAATGATGACTTCTGCCTTCTCTAATTTCAGGTCCAACTATGCCGGAGGATACCAGGAGTGGTCTGAGAGAGGGGAAATGATGACTTCTGCCTTCTCTAATTTCAGGTCCAACTATGCCGGAGGATACCAGGAGTGGTCTGAGAGAGGGGAAATGATGACTTCTGCCTTCTCTAATTTCAGGTCCAACTATGCCGGAGGATACCAGGAGTGGTCTGAGAGAGGGGCCTTCTCTAAATGATGACTTCTGCCTTCTCTAATTTCAGGTCCAACTATGCCGGAGGATACCAGGAGTGGTCTGAGACAGGGGAAATGATGACTTCTGCCTTCTCTAATTTCAGGTCCAACTATGCCGGAGGATACCAGGAGTGGTCTGAGAGAGGGAAATGATGACTTCTGCCTTCTCTAATTTCAGGTCCAACTATGCCGGAGGATACCAGGAGTGGTCTGAGAGAGGGAAATGATGACTTCTGCCTTCTCTAATTTCAGGTCCAACTATGCCGGAGGATACCAGGAGTGGTCTGAGAGAGGGGAAATGATGACTTCTGCCTTCTCTAATTTCAGGTCCAACTATGCCGGAGGATACCAGGAGTGGTCTGAGAGAGGGGAAATGATGACTTCTGCCTTCTCTAATTTCAGGTCCAACTATGCCGGAGGATACCAGGAGTGGTCTGAGAGAGGGGAAATGATGACTTCTGCCTTCTCTAATTTCAGGTCCAACTATGCCGGAGGATACCAGGAGTGGTCTGAGAGAGGGGAAATGATGACTTCTGCCTTCTCTAATTTCAGGTCCAACTATGCCGGAGGATACCAGGAGTGGTCTGAGAGAGGGGAAATGATGACTTCTGCCTTCTCTAATTTCAGGTCCAACTATGCCGGAGGATACCAGGAGTGGTCTGAGAGAGGGGAAATGATGACTTCTGCCTTCTCTAATTTCAGGTCCAACTATGCCGGAGGATACCAGGAGTGGTCTGAGAGAGGGGAAATGATGACTTCTGCCTTCTCTAATTTCAGGTCCAACTATGCCGGAGGATACCAGGAGTGGTCTGAGACAGGGGAAATGATGACTTCTGCCTTCTCTAATTTCAGGTCCAACTATGCCGGAGGATACCAGGAGTGGTCTGAGAGAGGGAAATGATGACTTCTGCCTTCTCTAATTTCAGGTCCAACTATGCCGGAGGATACCAGGAGTGGTCTGAGAGAGGGGGCCTTCTCTAATTTCAGGTCCAACTATGCCGGAGGATACCAGGAGTGGTCTGAGAGAGGGAAATGGCTTCTGCCTTCTCTAATTTCAGGTCCAAATGAGGACGTCTGCCTTCTCTAATTTCAGGTCCAACTATGCCGGAGGATACCAGGAGTGGTCTGAGAGAGGGAAATGATGACTTCTGCCTTTTCTAATTTCAGGTCCAACTATGCCGGAGGATACCAGGAGTGGTCTGAGAGAGGGGAAATGATGACTTCTGCCTTCTCTAATTTCAGGTCCAACTATGCCGGAGGATACCAGGAGTGGTCTGAGAGAGGGGAAATGATGACTTCTGCCTTCTCTAATTTCAGGTCCAACTATGCCGGAGGATACCAGGAGTGGTCTGAGAGAGGGGAAATGATGACTTCTGCCTTCTCTAATTTCAGGTCCAACTATGCCGGAGGATACCAGGAGTGGTCTGAGAGAGGGGAAATGATGACTTCTGCCTTCTCTAATTTCAGGTCCAACTATGCCGGAGGATACCAGGAGTGGTCTGAGAGAAATGATGACAGGGAAATGATGACTTCTGCCTTCTCTAATTTCAGGTCCAACTATGCCGGAGGATACCAGGAGTGGTCTGAGACAGGGGAAATGATGACTTCTGCCTTCTCTAATTTCAGGTCCAACTATGCCGGAGGATACCAGGAGTGGTCTGAGAGAGGGAAATGATGACTTCTGCCTTCTCTAATTTCAGGTCCAACTATGCCGGAGGATACCAGGAGTGGTCTGAGAGAGGGAAATGATGACTTCTGCCTTCTCTAATTTCAGGTCCAACTATGCCGGAGGATACCAGGAGTGGTCTGAGAGAGGGGAAATGATGACTTCTGCCTTCTCTAATTTCAGGTCCAACTATGCCGGAGGATACCAGGAGTGGTCTGAGAGAGGGGAAATGATGACTTCTGCCTTCTCTAATTTCAGGTCCAACTATGCCGGAGGATACCAGGAGTGGTCTGAGAGAGGGGAAATGATGACTTCTGCCTTCTCTAATTTCAGGTCCAACTATGCCGGAGGATACCAGGAGTGGTCTGAGAGAGGGGAAATGATGACTTCTGCCTTCTCTAATTTCAGGTCCAACTATGCCGGAGGATGCCAGGAGTGGTCTGAGAGAGGGGAAATGATGACTTCTGCCTTCTCTAATTTCAGGTCCAACTATGCCGGAGGATACCAGGAGTGGTCTGAGAGAGGGGAAATGATGACTTCTGCCTTCTCTAATTTCAGGTCCAACTATGCCGGAGGATACCAGGAGTGGTCTGAGAGAGGGGAAATGAGGTGCACGATTAGCCTGCATTGTGAAACCAAAGGATTAAAATGCTCACATTATGCTGAAACATTTTGCTACTTTTACTTGTTTTTGTGTTATACTTTAAAATAAAGATGGAGAATAAGATTGTACAATTAGTCATTTTGTGTTGTTTTTTTAATCACATTTCCCAATAGTGCTCCACTTTTCCCATCTTCTACCTCTACCATGGCTGTAGCCTTGATCTGCTTATTGCCTTCAGTAAGACTTTCCTCTAAACCAATCCCCTTTCCCCTCATCCTCCTCATGGACGGTACAGCTGAAGTTGCACCGTGGCACATTAGGGCTTATCCAGGTGATACACATCTACATCCCATAGACAGAGGGAAACCCCTGGCTTTGCCTGTAATGAGTCAATTATCGGACATGTAGTGTATGTGTGTTTAAAAAAATAAAAAAAGAAGCTCTACAACTTCTGGACATTACTACCATGTCACCAAAGCAGACTGCTCTCGTGGTAAATGTAAAACTCTGGGAGTTGCTATCCAATAATAAAGTAGTAATGCCTATGTAATGCTGTGTGGCTAGTAGTGTTTAAACAGTAGTATGTTCTCTGTGTGACATATAGTCCTTTCTTTTGCAGTTTGGCAGACATACAGCTGTCAGAGGAATGAATACTACTAGAAGGCATGGAGGCCCCAACATGACATCAAGCTGGAACTGAACACATGTTTATCCAGTTCAGTGTTGTCCTCTACTAACATCGTTATCACTCACAGGATGGATGAAATCCCACTCTGTTTGACCTTCATAATTAGTTGGATCAATTTATAATATGTAAATGTTTGCTCAAAAACCACAGCACTTCCTATTGATATCCCAGTTTATTTAGACTCGAATCGGAAGCAAAACCACAGCACTTCCTATTGATATCCCAGTTTATTTAGACTTTGTTCGAATCGGAAGCAAAACCACAGCACTTCCTATTGATATCCCAGTTTATTTAGACTTTGTTCGAATCGGAAGCAAAACCACAGCACTTCCTATTGATATCCCAGTTTATTTAGACTTTGTTCGAATCGGAAGCAAAACCACAGCACTTCCTATTGATATCCCAGTTTATTTAGACTTTGTTCGAATCGGAAGCAAAACCACAGCACTTCCTATTGATATCCCAGTTTATTTAGACTTTGTTCGAATCGGAAGCAAAAGCACACAGTACATGGATGGATGTCTGAATATGAGGGATGAATAATAACAGGGGGTAAAATGCTTTAATAACAGTGCTTGTGGTAACAACTTTAAAGGTCTTAAATAAACAAACCAAGGCCTTTAACTTATTTACCCATTGCTGACGCTGTCGCTATGTAAGTGCCCTCTTCAGTCTAGAGGAATCCATTCCCTGAAGGTCCTCCATAGTCACCTGCACCACCTACACACATAGGCCATGAAGAAGAGTGTTTATTTATACTCAGAACACAACAGCACTTTTAGAAAATCAGCAAAAGAAATCTATAATGTAGAATAACATTTAAATAGTCAAATAAAGGGAATCAATACTGATAACCCATTATAAACATCTCCCGTCTGGATTACTGCAACTCGCTGTTGGCTGGGCTCCCTGCCTGTGCCATTAAACCCCTACAGCTCATCCAGAACGCTGCAGCCCGTCTGGTGTTCAACCTTCCCAAGTTCTCTCACGTCACCCCGCTCCTCCGCTCTCTCCACTGGCTTCCAGTTGAAGCTCGCATCCGCTACAAGACCATGGTGCTTGCCTACGGAGCTGTGAGGGGAACGGCACCTCAGTACCTCCAGGCTCTGATCAGGCCCTACACCCAAACAAGGGCACTGCGTTCATCCACCTCTGGCCTGCTCGCCTCCCTACCACTGAGGAAGTACAGTTCCTGCTCAGCCCAGTCAAAACTGTTCGCTGCTCTGGCCCCCCAATGGTGGAACAAACTCCCTCACGACGCCAGGACAGCGGAGTCAATCACCACCTTCCGGAGACACCTGAAACCCCACCTCTTTAAGGAATACCTAGGATAGGATAAAGTAATCCTTCCCACCCCCTTAAAAGATTTAGATGCACTATTGTAAAGTGGCAGTTCCACTGGATGTCATAAGGTGAACGCACCAATTTGTAAGTCGCTATGGATAAGAGCGTCTGCTAAATGACTTAAATGTAAATGTAAAATAAACCTAGTGTGAATATCAACCCAAGTCAAGAGCAGAACCCATAGCAAAGACTTTTGCTTCAAATACACATTTGACCTTTAACCTCTGTGTCTGACCTGTTTTCAGTCTCTTGGTCCCAGCTTTGATGCACCTGTACTGACCTCGCCTTCTGGATGATAGCGGGGTGAACAGGCAGTGGCTCGCTCGGGTGGTTGTTGTCCTTGATGATCTTTATGGCCTTCCTGTGACATCGGGTGGTGTAGGTGTCCTGGAGGGCAGGTAGTTTGCCCCCGGTGATGCGTTGTGCAGACCTCACTACCCTCTGGATAGTCTTACGGTTGTGGGCGGAACAGTTGTCGTACCAGGCGGTGATACAGCCCGACAGGATGCTCTCGATTGTGCATCTGTAGAAGTTTGTGAGTGCTTTTGGTGACAATCCGAATTTCTTCAGCCTCCTGAGGTTGAAGAGGCGCTGCTGCGCCTTGTTCACGATGCTGTCTGTGTGGGTGGACCAATTCAGTTTGTCTGTGATGTGTACGCCGAGGAACTTCAAACTTAATACCCTCTCCACTACTGTCCCACCGATGTGGATAGAGGGGTGTTCCCTCTGCTGTTTCCTGAAGTCCACAATCATCTCCTTAGTTTTGTTGACGTTGAGTGTGAGGTTATTTTCCTGACACCACACTCCGAGGGCCCTCACCTCCTCCCTGTAGGCCTTCTTGTCGTTGTTGGTAATCAAGCCTACCACTGTTGTGTCGTCCGCAAACTTGATGAATGAGTTGGAGGCGTGCGTGCCCACGCAGTCGTGGGTGAACAGGGAGTACAGGAGAGGGCTCAGAACGCACCCTTGTGGGGCCCCAGTGTTGAGGATCAGCGGGGTGGAGATGTTGTTACCTACCCTCACCATCTAGGGGCGGCCCGTCAGGAAGTCCAGTACCCAGTTGCACAGGGCGGGGTCGAGACCCAGGGTCTCGAGCTTGATGACGAGTTTGGAGGGTACTATGGTGTTAAATGCTGAGCTGTAGTCGATGAACAGCATTCTCACATAGGTATTCCTCTTGTCCAGATGGGTTAGGGCAGTGTGCAGTGTGGTTGAGATTGCATCGTCTGTGGACCTATTTGGGCGGTAAGCAAATTGGAGTGGGTCTAGGGTGTCAGGTAGGGTGGAGGTGATATGGTCCTTGACTAGTCTCTCAAAGTACTTCATGATGACGGAAGTGAGTGCTACGGGGCGGTAGTCGTTTAGCTCAGTTACCTTAGCTTTCTTGGGAACTGGAACGATGGTGGCCCTCTTGAAGCATGTGGGAACAGCAGACTGGGATAAGGATTGATTGAATATGTCCGTAAACACACCGGCCAGCTGGTCTGCGCATGCTCTGAGGGCGCGGCCGGGGATGCCGTCTGGGCCTGCAGCCTTGCGAGGGTTAACACGTTTAAATGTTTTACTCACCTCGGCTGCAGTGAAGGAGAGTCTGCATGTTTTGGTTGCGGGCCGTGTCAGTGGCACTGTATTGTCCTCAAAGCGGGCAAAAAAGTTTAGTCTGCCTGGGAGCAAGACATCCTGGTCCGTGACTGGGCTGGTTTTCTTTTTGTAATCCGTGATTGACTGTAGACCCTGCCACATACCTCGTGTCTGAGCCGTTGAATTGCGATTCTACTTTGTCTCTATACTGACGCTTAGCTTGTTTGATTGCCTTGCGGAGGGAATAGCTACACTGTTTGTATTCGGTCATGTTTCCGGTCACCTTGCCCTGATTAAAAGCGGTGGTTCGGCTTTCAGTTTCACACGAATGCTGTCATCAATCCACGGTTTCTGGTTTGGGAATGTTTTAATCGTTGCTATGGGAACGACATCTTCAACGCACGTTCTAATGAACTCGCTCACCGAATCAGCGGATTCGTCAATATTGTTATCTGACGCAATACGAAACATATCCCAGTCCACGTGATGGAAGCAGTCTTGGAGTGTGGAGTCAGCTTGGTCGGACCAGCGTTGAACAGACCTCAGCGCGGGAGCTTCTTGTTTTATCCTCTGTCTGTAGACAGGGAGCAACAAAATGGAGTCATGGTCAGCTTTTCCGAAAGGAGGGCGGGGGAGGGCCTTATATGCGTCGTGGAAGTTAGAATAGCAATGATCCAAGGTTTTAACAGCCCTGGTTGCGCAATCGATATGCTGATACAATTTAGGGAGTCTTGTTTTCAGATTAGCCTTGTTAAACTCCAGCTACAATGAATGCAGCCTCAGGATATATGGATTCCAGTTTGCAAAGAGTCAAATAAAGTTTGTTCAGAGCCATCGATGTGTCTGCTTGGGGGGGAATATATACGGCTGTGATTATAATCGAAGAGAATTCCCTTGGTAGATAATGATTGTGAGGAATTCTAAATCAGGTGAACAGAAGGACTTGAGTTCCTGTATGTTGTTGTGACCACACCACGTCTCGTTAACCATAAAGCATACGCATCTTACCAGAAATATGTTTGTTTCTGTACGCGATGCGTGGAGAAACCAGACTCCGACTCCGATAGCATCTCTCGAGTGAGCCATGTTTCCGTGAAGCAAAGAACGTTACAGTCTCTGATGTCCCTCTGGAATGCTACCCTTGCTCGGATTTCATCAACCTTGTTGTCAAGAGACTGGAAATGGGCGAGAAGTATGCTAGGGAGTGGTGCGCGATGTGCCCGTCCCCGGAGTCTGACCAGAAGACCGCTTCTGGGGGTCAATTAAGGAAGACATCCTCTTCTGCAAACGACTGGAAACCAGGACAACAGGAGAAGATTGTTTAAAGTACTGGACAGTTTTGTGACATGAAATGGACTTTGGTGGTCAAGATGTGTTGGTATCTGTACTCGTAGAGCAAAACCCATGACAGGGAGACATAGTGGAGTGGTAATGCACTTGCAAGCAGTTGCTCCCGACGCCACTTGGGTACAATGCAGCAGGCTCTTGCTGCCAAGGGAATGCCTGACAGCTTGAAAGATGTTTTGGACACTACAGTGAAAATGGTTAACTTAGTTAAAGCAAGGCCCCTGAACTCGTGTATTTTCTGCACTATGCAATGATATGGGCAGCGACCATGTCACGCTTTTACAATATACAGAAATGTGCTTATCAATCCTGGCTCTGGAAGGCCACCAAAAATTCTGAGATTTCCATACCCAACTATAACATTTTCCGTCAAGATAGAACCGCCAAAGGGGGGGGGGAGTTGCAGTCTACTGCAGAGATAGCCTGCAAAGTAATGTCATACTTTCCAGGTCCATAGCCAAACAGTTCGAACTACTAATTTTAAAAATTACTCTCTCCAGAAATAAGTCTCTCACTGTTGCCACCTGCTACCGACCCCCCTCAGCTCCCAGCTGTGCCCTGGACACCATTTGTGAATTGATCGCCCCCCATCTAGCTTCAGAGTTTGTTCTGTTAGTTGACCTAAACTGGGATATGCTTAACACCCCGGCAGTCCTACAATGTAAGCTAGATGCCCTCAATCTCACACAAATCATCAAGGAACCCACCAGGTACAACCCTAAATCTGTAAACAAGGGCACCCTCATAGATGTCATCCTGACCAACTGGCCCTCCAAATACACCTCCGCTGTCTTCAACCAGGATCTCAGCGATCACTGCCTCATTGCCTGTATCCGCTACGGAGCCGCAGTCAAACGACCACCCCTCATCACTGTCAAACGCTCCCTAAAACACTTCTGTGAGCAGGCCTTTCTAATCGACCTGGCCCGGGAAGGACATTGACCTCATCCCGTCAGTTGAGGATGCCTGGTCATTCTTTAAAAGTAACTTCCTCCCCATTTTAGATAAGCATGCTCCGTTCAAAAAATGCAGAACTAAGAACAGATATAGCCCTTGGTTCACTCCAGACCTGACTGCCCTCGACCAGCACAAAAACATCCTGTGGCGGACTGCAATAGCATCGAATAGTCCCCGTGATATGCACCTGTTCAGGGAAGTCAGGAACCAATACACGCAGTCAGTCAGGAAAGCTAAGGCCAGCTTCTTCAGGCAGAAGTTTGCATCCTGTAGCTCCAACTCCAAAAAGTTCTGGGACACTGAAGTCCATGGAGAACAAGAGGACCTCCTCCCAGCTGCCCACTGCACTGAGGCTAGGTAACACGGTCACCACCGATAAACCCATGATTATCGAAAACTTCAACAAGCATTTCTCAACGGCTGTTGTCAGCAAACAATGATGGTGTTGGAGTCGTGCTTGGCCACGCAGTCGTGGGTGAACAGGGAGTACAGGAGCGGACTAGGCACGCACCTCTGAAGGGCCCCTGTGTTGAGGATCAGTGTGGAGGATGTGTTGTTAAATACCCTTATCACCTGGGGGCCGTCCGCCAGGAAGTCCAGGATCCAGTTGCAAAGGGAGGTGTTTAGTCCCAGGGTCCTTACTTTAGTGATGAGCTTTGTGGGCACTATGGTGTTGAACGCTGAGCTGTAGTCAATGAATAGCATTTTCACATAGGTGTTATTTTTGTCCAGGTGGGAAATGGCAGTGTGGGGTGCGATTGAGATTGCATCATCTGTGGATTCAGCACCGGGCAAAATCGTATATAAAACGAAACTGAGCGTCATAAAACAAATGCCCAAAACAGGAACCAAACCAAGATCGCACTACCATACATATAAAGTGGGAATAAACAAGCCCGCATGAAGAGCAGGCGGCCTACCGACTTAAATAGCCAAACACATGAAGAGCAGGCGGCCTACCGACTTAAATAGCCAAACATACGAAGAGCAGGCGGCCTACCGACTTAAATAGCCAAACACACGAAGAGCAGGCGGCCTACCGACTTAAATAGCCAAACACACGAAGAGCAGAGCAGGCGGCCTACCAAACACACGAAGAGCAGGCGGCCTACCGAAAATAGCCAAACACACGAAGAGCAGGCGGCCTACCGACTTAAATAGCCAAACACACGAAGAGCAGGCGGCCTACCGACTTAAATAGCCAAACACACGAAGAGCAGGCGGCCTAAATAGCCAAACACACGAAGAGCAGGCGGCTTAAATAGCCAAACACACGAAGAGCAGGCGGCCTACCGACTTAAATAGCCAAACACACGAAGAGCAGGCGGCCTACCGACTTAAATAGCCAAACACACGAAGAGCAGGCGGCCTACCGACTTAAATAGCCAAACACACGAAGAGCAGGCGGCCTACCGACTTAAATAGCCAAACACACTTAAATAGCCAAACACACGAAGAGCAGGCGGCCTACCGACTTAAATAGCCAAACACACGAAGAGCAGGCGGCCTACCGACTTAAATAGCCAAACACACGAAGAGCAGGCGGCCTACCGACTTAAATAGCCAAACACACGAAGAGCAGGCGGCCTACCGACTTAAATAGCCAAACACACGAAGAGCAGGCGGCCTACCGACTTAAATAGCCAAACACACGAAGAGCAGGCGGCCTACCGACTTAAATAGCCAAACACACGAAGAGCAGGCGGCCTACCGACTTAAATAGCCAAACACACGAAGAGCAGGCGGCCTACCGACTTAAATAGCCAAACACACGAAGAGCAGGCGGCCTACCGACTTAAATAGCCAAACACACGAAGAGCAGGCGGCCTACCGACTTAAATAGCCAAACACACGAAGAGCAGGCGGACTACCGAAAATAGCCAAACACACGAAGAGCAGGCGGCCTACCGACTTAAATAGCCAAACACACGAAGAGCAGCGGCCTACCGACTTAAATAGCCAAACACACAAAGAGCAAGCGGCCTAAACCGAAGAGCAAATAGCCAAACACACGAAGAGCAGGCGGCCTACCGGCTTAAATAGCCAAACACACGAAGAGCAGGCGGCCTACCGACTTAAATAGCCAAACACACAAAGAGCAAGCGGCCTACTGGCTTAAATAGCCAAACACACGAAGAGCAGGCAGCCTACCGGCTTAAATAGCCAAACACACGAAGAGCAGGCGGCCTACCGACTTAAATAGCAGGATGTCTCTACTCATCCTGCCTGAGGCCATGGAGAGAGACCTGTATGGGGAGCTGAACCTCCTATCAGTCATAGTTCTCACCCCCTGTATATTGCAGTACTCCAACCTGGCAACCAGAGTCATACAGATATCCTTTATCAGTCACATCAATCACACTCACACATATATCCCCTTGCTTTGGGGACTAGTTGTTTAGATAAAACCATTTGAAAGATGTCTGACTAGTGACAGTAGACCCTTATTCCTACTGAACCATCAGTCTTTAACCCCAGTGGTACGTGGTGCTTTACAGCCCAGTAACTTTTCCCCTGCTGGGGCCCTCAGCCTTCCTACAGCGTAAAACATATCCTGATACACAGGTTAAACACCCACTCCTTGCAGTGAGGGATTGAGTCATATGGGGCATTAACCACATTTCCATAATTTAGCATTGAGGAGGCGTGACTATGCAAAGAGGTGGATGTAGCCTATCATCATCATCAATATTCATGAAATGTTTACATTCTGAAATGCCATCCACTGAACACGGCTTGTTATGTATTATAATGTTCAGACCAGAGCCTTGCTGACAAACTAATTATTATTTTCAGACCAGAACCTTGCTGACAAACTAATTTAGTGTGTAATGATTCTAACAATCCATCTGCTAATTTCAAACAGTCATTCTTTCAACACTATCTTACCATTAACATTACCTTGCTACCACCTCTCAACAGATCCCCTCTGCAGTGACACTGTGTACAGTATAGACAGAGCACAGTGTCAGGAACCTGAGCCAGAATGGATCCCCTCTGTGGATCAGACCCTCTCTCTGTTCCTGTTCCTCCAGCACAGTGACCGATTCCTCTCTGACTTCATGGGTGAGCAAATAAACTCAACAAAAGCTCTGCTTTAGTTACCCTGACTGAATAATCTGTGGTTCACTCAACAATAAAAATGAGTCTTTGTCTTACCACAGGCTTAACTCAAAGTCTCAACACAATATGATTTAACATGCAGTTACAGCTCACTGTGCTCAAGGGATAGGAAGCAGACCACAGTCAAACTCCTGTTGATCAAATTGTGATTCATTGAGACTTCATGAGTAACACCCACTGGAGTTAGAAGAGGTGGTTATATTTCTGTTTACTCAAACACCACAATTATAAAGATCAAATCAAATACAACAGTTGTAGACCTTACCGTGAATTGCTTACTCACAAGCCCACAAACCAACAACGCAGTTCAAGAAAGAGTTAAGAAAATATTTACCAACTAAACAGTAAAAAAAAAAAAAAAAAAGTAACACAATAAAATAACAATAACGAGGCTATATGCAGTACAGGGGGTACCGGTACCGAGTCAGTATGTGGGGGTACAGGTATGTCAAGGTAATTTGTACATGTAGGTAGGGGTAAAGTGACTATGCATAGATAATAACCAGCGAGTAGCAGCAGTGTAAGAACAAGGCGGGTCAATGTAAATAGTCCAGGTGGCCATTTGATTAATTGTTCAGCAGTCTTATGTCTTGGGGGTAGAAGAGGTTAATGAGGCTTTTCAACCTAGACTTGGTGCTCCGGTGCCGCTTGCCGTGCGGTAGCAGAGAGAACAGTATGACTTGGGTGACTGGAGTCTGACAATTTTTAGGCCTTCCTCTGACACCGCCTAGTATATAGGTCCTGGATTTCAGGAAGCTTGACTCCAGTGATGTACTTGGCCGTATGCACTACCCTCTGTAGCACCTTATGGTCGAATGTCAAGCAGTTGCCATACAAGGCGGTGATGCAACCGGTCAGGATGCTCTCGATGTTGCAGCTGAATAACTTTGAGGATCTGGGGACCCATGCCAAATCTTTTCAGTCTCCTGAGGGGGAAAGGTGTTGTCGTGCCCTCTTCACAACTGTCTTGGTGTGTTTGGACCATGATAATTCGTTGGAGATGTGGACACCAAGGAACTTGAAACTCTCAAACCGCTCCACTTCAGCCCCGTCGATGTTAATGAGGGCCTGTTCGGCCCTCCGTTTCCTGTAGTCCAGGATCAGCTCCTTTGTCTGGCTCACATTAAGGGAGAGGTTGTTGTCCTGGCACCACACTGCCAGGTCCCAGACATCCTCCCTATAGGCTGTCTCATCGTTGTCGGGGATCAGGCCTACAAGTGTTGTTGTCAGCAAACAATGATGGTGTTGGAGTCGTGCTTGGCCACGCAGTCGTGGGTGAACAGGGAGTACAGGAGCGGACTAGGCACGCAACTCTGAAGGGCCCCCGTGTTGAGGATCAGTGTGGAAGATGTGTTGTTACATAACCTTATCACCTGGGGGCCGTCCGTTAGGAAGTCCAGGATCCAGTTGCAGAGGGAGGTGTTTAGTCCCAGGGTCCTTACTTTAGTGATGAGCTTTGTGGGCACTATGGTGTTGAACGCTGAGCTGTAGTCAATGAATAGCATTTTCACATAGGTGTTATTTTTGTCCAGGTGGGAAATGGCAGTGTGGGGTGCGATTGAGATTGCATCATCTGTGGATCTGTTGGGGCGGTGTAACAATCTTAGGCATAGTGGGTGAGGAGTCAGGTGCAGGAGGCAGAAAGTTCTGAATAGCTCTTTATTCAGCACCGGGCAAAATCGTATATAAAACTAAACTGAGCGTCATAAAACAAATGCCCAAAACAGGAACCAAACCAAGATCGCACTACCACACATATAAAGTGGGAATAAACAAGCCCGCATGAAGAGCAGGCGGCCTACCGACTTAAATAGCCAAACACATGAAGAGTAGGCGGCCTACCGACTTAAATAGCCAAACACAGGAAGAGCAGGCGGCCTACCGACTTAAATAGCCAAACACATGAAGAGCAGGCGGCCTACCGACTTAAATAGCCAAACACATGAAGAGCAGGCGGCCTACCGACTTAAATAGCCAAACACATGAAGAGCAGGCGGCCTACCGACTTAAATAGCCAAACACATGAAGAGCAGGCGGCCTACCGACTTAAATAGCCAAACACATGAAGAGCAGGCGGCCTACCGACTTAAATAGCCAAACATACGAAGAGCAGGCGGCCTACCGACTTAAATAGCCAAACACACGAAGAGCAGGCGGCCTACCGACTTAAATAGCCAAACACACGAAGAGCAGGCGGCCTACCGACTTAAATAGCCAAACACATGAAGAGCAGGAGGCCAAACAAATCAGACTAAACCAACAGAAAAGGGATCAGTGGCAGCTAGTAGGCCGGTGACGACGACCGCCGAGCACCACCCGAACAGGAAGGGGAGCCACCTTCGGTAGGAGTCGTGACAGGCGGTATGTTAATTGGAGAGTGTCTAGGGATTCTGGGATAAGGGTGTTGATGTGAGCCATTTATAATATGATATGTTGTGTTATCATGATAAGTGGCCAAGCCTAACACTATGGCTGTGTTACTTCTGTGATATATTCCAGATTGTACAGGAGATGAGTTGAGTTCAGTATTATAAATACTCTTGTGGCCATGGAAATGGTATGTGAACTTATGGTTTACTAGTCCTATGTTTACCATTGTGTTCCTTAGGCGGACACACTCACCGGCAGCAGACCTTCCAAGAACTATGCAAGTGGCAAGGAAATCTGAACATGTTGACGTTTCTGTTCTCTTGTATAATAATAGACAATTTATTCTATTTGTTTAGTATTGTGATGTTTATGAATTACAAAATAAATATGTATTTTTATATGATATGAATGCAAATTAAAACTGGAAGACACACAGAGACATTGTTTTTGCCAGTGATTTATTTATTTTATGGATTAAACCATTAAGCACCACTATCAAAGGAAACAGTAGACAGCAGTGTACTCAGAGAGTACTCGCTCTTCCCTGGACAGGTGGTCGCCATAGAGGGCATGAATATCTCAGGGATGAAGTTGGTAGCATCTAAACTCTGAGGGGAGAGGGATTCCTCTAAAACATCTTTGTTTGATTTCCTGGATCCTGATCAAGCCTATTCCAGGACTAAAAACTCTGTTGGAGATTCTCAAGCTGACCGGTATGACTTCATGGAGATTCTCAAGCTGACCGGTATGACTTCATGGAGATTCTCAAGCTGACCGGTATGACTTCATGGAGATTCTCAAGCTGACCGGTATGACTTCATGGAGATTCTCAAGCTGACCTGTATGACTTCATGGAGATTCTCAAGCTGACCGGTATGACTTCATGGAGATTCTCAAGCTGACCTGTATGACTTCATGGAGTTTCTCAAACTGACCGGTATGACTTCATGGAGATTCTCAAGCTGACCGGTATGACTTCATGGAGATTCTCAAGCTGACCGGTATGACTTCATGGAGATTCTCAAGCTGACCGGTATGACTTCATGGAGATTCTCAAGCTGACCGGTATGACTTCATGGAGATTCTCAAGCTGACCGGTATGACTTCATGGAGATTCTCAAACTGACCGGTATGACTTCATGGAGATTCTCAAGCTGACCGGTATGACTTCATGGAGATTCTCAAGCTGACCGGTATGACTTCATGGAGATTCTCAAGCTGACCGGTATGACTTCATGGAGATGCTCAAGCTGACCGGTATGACATCATGGAGATTCTCAAGCTGACCTGTATGACTTCATGGAGATGCTCAAGACACCCTCTCCCTACATCCCCTCTGATGGCCTGACCTTTGACCCCCTGGTGGACCTCATCAACGTCATTGTCGGGGACCTCTCCGATGTCTGCATACTGGTCAGTAGAATTTACCTCTCTTTATGAGGTAACACAGACACACACTTGCTCTCTGACTGAAGTTTGTATGTTTATCCCTTACATCTCCTCTCTAACCCACACTGGGACCCTTTGTGGACTCCAAACATGAGCCGATAGAGGTACCTTTTCCTTTTCTCTTGGTTACTGACTCTATAGTTAGTTTTACATATCTAGGATGTTGACTTGCATTTTATATCAGAATTTGATTGTTTTTTTTCTTTCTTTGCGTGTGACAGAAGTTTCTGTTGACCGAGACGTTTGATGCCATCTTCTCCAGATGTGTAGGGAGCATCGTGAAAGGCCCTGAGGGTAAATATGACTTAATATTAACCTAGCCACCACACACACTGCCTCATTTTACACCCTACATACCAACCACATTAGCTCAAATGCTTCCCTTGCTGTTGTAAATAGAGTTCTACTTCCTCCTCAGAGTTGATTGTCGGTTTGTATTTGTTCCCCCCCGAGAGAGATGTCCACCATCACTTAATTTACCCACAACCCCCTTTCACCCTGCCGGACCTCCACAAGGACAATGCGAAGGTGAAGTGCTTGTTATCCTACCGAATCACTACTTATTTTACAGTGTAGTTTTCCTGAGACATGTTGGGCACTTCAATGATTATCAGTCATACATTCTGATTCTCACACTCTTCTTGTCAATAAATAATTATTTCTCAATCTGCGTATTGTGTTGTATTTATTTTCAGCTGACATTGTTCAACCAGTGATTTTTCTACTGCAAATTGCTCAAGTTTACATGAGAATACTCAAAAGGACCTTTGTTTTGATTAACTGGAAATGGATATTGAACCCAGCTACACGCGCAGGCGCAATGGACATTTTGACGACTGCACTGAGCAAACATGGCGGCGGCCGTAGATAGTGTTGTGTAAGTTGTCCTTAATTTTTTGGAGGAGTAGGAGCATGTGACACTTTCAGAGATGTAGGCCCCGACGTAGGAGTTGACAATGTGTTGGAAATGATGGAGAAAATTACTATTTGCCCTCTAGTTGACTTTACAGGAATGCCTTGTCTATACGTAGATGGCCAACTAGCTATGGCTATTGTTTCTCTTTGCTAACTAGCTAGCAAGTTTAGCTAGCTTATATTAGACAACAATGCTTCAGTTGAAAACGATTGTCCTTTGTTAACGTACAGTATACTGTTTCAGTACAAGATTGAAATGTATAAACGGTCGACAGAATATGGTGATTAAATTGCACCTAACGTTAACTAATAGCTACGTAGCTAGCTTTATAAATAGGCCCATCGTTCACTGAGACCAGCGCAGCTACCTTGCCAACAATTCAAGTACACCCTGTCTGCGGTTCTGCATTGTCTACCTACAGTCTCTGTATTGTTCGCTACAGCAGCCAAGTGTTTTCGTACATTTGCTCATAACTTTTCCAACATCGTTAATCAGACTCTGTGGAATACACAGAGTGGTTTGATTGTTGTAAAACTGTAGCTAGATATTATCCTGTAATATTACAGGGAACGGAGTGGTCCTGTACAACAATACAGGATTATTCATTTTGAAGGGGTTAGGTTAGCCACCATAATCATTTCTAGTCTAACATGAGTCTGATTCTGCTTTCTTGTTTCAGGCTCGGTGAGCAGTACTATAAGGATGCTATGGAACAGTGCCACAGCTATAATGCTCGTCTGTGTGCTGAGAGGAGCATCCTTATGCCTTTCATTGACTCTCAGACAGGTGTTGCTCAAAGCAACTGCTATATTTGGATGGAGAAGAGACACAGGAGTGCAGGTCTGTAGCAAAGACACACTTGCTCACACACACACATTCACTCTCCTGAAAGCACTCTTTAATGATCAACATTTTTTGTTGATCAGGCATGGCTCCTGGGCAGCTGTATAGCTATCCGTCTCGACGCTGGAGGAAGAAACGACGGTCCCACCCTCCCGAGGACCCCCGTTTGGCCTTCCCCCCTGTCAAATCAGGTACAATTCCTCATACGACTTTTTATTGGTTCTTCTTTATGTGTCAGAGGGAATAGTGTAGTCTTCTGCCTCCTCGGTATTGAATAAGCCTCTATCTCTCTGTGTAGCGGAGCTGGAGCTGGGTCTGAAACGGGATGCCGTGGGAGCGGTGGATGGCAGCAGCCTGGAGGCCTTGCTGAAGGGGGAGCCCCTGGAGAGGAGGGGTCCACCGGACCCCCGGGCCCCGGAAGACAACCCAGCCACACCTGAACCTGTGGCTGCCATGGTCTCCAGCCACACCTCCTCTGGACGCATCCGCAAGGTTAGATGGGACCAATGCACATTTTACAAACCAGACTCCGAATAATCTGTACAAAATGGTTAGAGTTTCTCCCAATAGTCTGTCAGTGCACCAATATTATCTCAAACTCTACTCTCCTTTCAGAGGGTTCTGGACCACGATGACTACCTGGATGATCTGGATGATGAGGACTTTGAGGATGAGACCCCCAAGAGACGAGGGAAGGGCAAGTCCAAGGGTCGTGGAGTGGGAAATGGAAAGAAGAAACTGGAGGCAGCCGCTGCAGCCTTGGAGGAGCAGGACAAACCATACGCCTGTGACAGTGAGTATACATTTATTTGATGTAAATTCTGATGCGTGTATGCGTGATGCAAATCCAGTTGTTCATGTGTGTGATGACTTACACCATGATGCTGTGTGTGTTTGCAGTCTGTGGGAAGCGCTACAAGAACCGTCCGGGCCTGAGCTACCACTACACACACTCCCATCTGGCGGAGGAAGAGGGGGAGGACAGAGAGGAGATAGAGTCCCCTCCCCCCCGGCGCCAGCCTGAGGCGCACAAGAGTGAGTCACTGTTTGGAATGATAGCCACTGGAATCACCGTCTACTATAGAGCTGGTCGTTTCTATTATAGATGGAGAATCACTCCTGCTTATCTCATGATACCAGACCTGGGTCAAATGCAGATCTTAATAGTTGAGGTGCGCTTCATTTACAGCAATGGATTAGTCCCAAAAGTGCATATCCAAAGCTAAATGAAGTGCACCTCGAGTGAGTCAAACTATTGCAAAGTTAGTCACTCTACTCTGGTTTCAGAGGGATATCAGTATTCTAGGGCAATGTCAGTGTATTGTCTATCTCTCTGTCTCCTCTCTTATTCCAGCCCCTAAGAAAGGCCCTAACGGTCTGGCCCTGCCCAACGACTACTGCGACTTCTGTCTGGGAGACTCTGCCCACAACCAGAAGACCGGCCAGTCAGAGGAGCTAGTGTCCTGCTCAGACTGCGGACGCTCTGGTACGATCCTCCCACCCATGTCCCCATTTCTATTAAAGGGATAGTTCAGGCAAAATCAATTTAACCTGACTTGTGTCTGAAGGCCCATAGTGACATAGAGTCCACAATAATCCATTATTTATTTTTGCCACAGCCAGGAGTTAGCATTGTCAAAATTCATAAATGTAAACAGCCAGACTAATGTTAGCAATACTAGACTATAATGTAGTCCTCTGGCTCTGTTTGTGTTCTGTTGACGTATTTAAACCTTTATTTAGCCCGGTTGGTAAGTCATTGAGAAGAGACCTGTGTCTGTCTCCCTTCAGGTCACCCGTCCTGCCTGCAGTTCACAGATGTGATGATGGCAGCTGTGAAGACGTACCGCTGGCAGTGTATCGAGTGCAAGTGCTGCAATGTCTGTGGTACCTCAGAGAACGACGTGAGTGCTGCTCCACCTCTGCCTTTTCATACTTCTCCTTTTCTTTGTGTTGTTTTCTCACACACACTGCTTCTGTTTCTGTCTGTCAGGACCAGCTGCTGTTCTGTGATGACTGTGATCGAGGATACCACATGTACTGCCTCAACCCTCCTATGACTGAGCCCCCAGAAGGTATGTCACAGTCTAACCACAACTCCTGCTTGACTTCAATGAAGCCCACATGTTGATGTTGTACTGGTGAGTTTAAACTCTTTTTCTCTCTGTGTGTGTTTCCAGGTAGTTGGAGTTGTCACCTTTGCCTGGTGCTGCTTAAGGACAAGGCATCCATATACAAGCAGCAGAGCCCCACCACAGAGGATGAATAGGGGTTAGTTATTAGTATCTTTGGGGCCCCCCCAGAGTAACCTGCCCTCAGCCAGGGGACCCCACCTTACCACCCCACACAAGGACAGTAAGCCCTCACACCCTGGTCCACACCCCTTAATGACCAGGAGCTAGGGTCTGGGTCTGATTGGGGACTGGAAAGGAGGGAGTCCTCTCACCACAACCCTGTCGGCAAGCCCCACCCCTTCCCGTCTCTCCTCCTATCATGGCTGTTATCTCCCCTGGACTGTTACACACTCTGCAGAGACTACCGTTACCACTGTCTCTACAGAGTTCATGTTATAAAGAAAGGATTAGCATCTCACGCTAACTATTCTCCCCCCTCTCCTTTATATGGTGTGGACTGCTAAGATAGGCAGTGTGCTTCATTTGTTGCCAAATTATCTATTTTTACTTGTTCTAAAAATAACCAAGTGTATTGATTTATGGATTTCAAAATATGATCACGTGGTTGAGGGATATTAATAGTGGACTTTTGTAGTGAAGTTTTGTCTGTCTACTTCTTTTGGATGTTTTTAAAAACATTTATCTCAAAGGTTTTCCTGCAACAACAAAAAAAACGAAGGAACCTCTGGCGCCAAGGTCCATATTCTGTGTCCCAAATGACACTCTATTCAATACATTGTGCACTTCTTTTGACCAAGGTCCAATAGGGTGCCTTTTGGGAGGCAACCATAGTCATTCTATTGTGACTGAATCACGTTCTACTGCTGGTCTGATTTTAAATCTAACATTATTGAACATTTGTCAGCTATCATCTTTAAGGTTTTTGTAGCTGTTCATATCTGTGCCACAATGAGCGAGGCACATTGCATGCAGACTTGCACATGTACTTGAGTTCGAATGCACACACACTCAATTCTTTAGACTTTGATTTATTATATTTTTACATTTTATATATCACTTGATATTCCATGGGGTTGGGGATTTTTTTCTAGTAGAATTTTGTAAAGTACCGGTATATACTAACAACGTCAATGGAAAACAATCATAGAACACAATGTCAGTACTGTATGACCTTTTGTAATTGTTTTAAGTGTCATTTAGGTTGATTTTCTTTTGTGATATCATGTTAATGATCTCCATAATGAGTATTTATGGTAAATAATGTATTTTTATTTACTTTTTTTTGTATTGAAACTGCTTTTGCCCTATTAAAATGTCAATGTATCTGCTAACAAAACTGTATTGGAAAATGTGTCTTAGGGAAGTGACATGGACATATAGGCAATCCCCAAGCTTCTGTTCATACTTCAGCAATTGACACCTCCAAAATTTACAAGAAACTCGGGGAGGGGTAGATTTTGGCTAAATTATGTAAACTATAAAAGGAGGGAAACTGCTAAATAGATTATTGCACAGACTGGTATTTCACTCAACACTCATTCTCTAAAAACTGGATCCTCCGAAGTATTTAAAGCAATGAAAACAGTGCAATCAGTCCAACCGTGAGTGAATAGAACATGCTGAACACTACATACATGAAGAGTGATACTACAAACATAATGATGTATGGTTACTGCTGTGGCACTCCTAAAAGCAATACAATAGTGGGTCTTAAAGGTCCAATGCAGAGATTTTTTTTACCTCAAAATCCAATTATTTATAACAATTAAGTAACTTACTGTGATTGTTTTAAATTAAAATGGTCAAAAAGAGGTTTATTGGTCTATTAACTAATTTACTGCCTGGTGACGTCGCCATGGAAGGCCAAAACTCCAGCCCACTGAAACAGGCTGAAATTTCAGGCGGTCTTTTCAAACCGCTCTTACACTAAAAGGGCATTATCATTGTTTTCACAATTTCACAGTGTTATTCCATCCTCATAGTGTGGAAATATATATAAAACGGGAATATCACGTGTTTTTTATTTCACTGGGCCTTTAACACTTTCACACTAAAGAATATGATTCCTCATTGTCATTATGTAACTGTAAACTGTAGATAGATTCAATACATAAATTCATTGTGTGATGTGCATGTTCTCAAATAGTAATCTTGGAATATCACATTTTTCTGTATAAAACTATCTAAAAGATCCAGTTTGCAATGTGTATCAAATATCAAATGTGGTTTGCCATCAATACAACTGTTCATAACTGTCTCAGAAATGCAAATGAACCCTAAATACCCGTACACATACAACTGATCAACAATGTCAACAAGTGAAAATTTCACGTCAAATAGTATCATAATCATACTAAAATGTGTGGGAACCTGGCCTACAGTCGATGGAACCTGGCCTACAGTCGATGGAACCTGGCCTACAGTCGATGGGAACCTGGCCTACAGTCGATGGAAGCCAACTGAGCGGCTTTTCTGGCGGCTCTGTGTCTGTGGTGTCGGAATCGTCACTGCCACCCAGCTCGTGCACCACCTAGACGTAACAGGTGTGTTTCCCCCAGGGTTTATTCATACCAATGGGAGTCCCGTTATTCATTTAATTCATGCATAAAATACTAGTGGTTTAGTCAATCACACCTGTTTAATTATTAAATTATCTTGCAATAATATTATGAAAACAATGTGATTTCTTGTTATAAGCTGATAATATTTAATAATATTTCCTTTTAGGAAATAATTTATGCTGCTCTATGCTGACAGACTCTCCCAGCCCCAGGGATGTTGTTGGTGACTTTCCCTGGTCTAAGAGAGAACTAATGCAGGAGAGAGAAGAGGAGAACCACACTTTCTACACTCCTACAATGCCCAGAGCTGGTGCACTAGTGTTTTTGTTCCTGTGTCCCTGTGCTCTTGGATCTTTGGTGTCTTGTCTTTTTACCTGTGCATTACTCCTCCCCTCCCTGCTCTGTCTTTTTGCTTCCCACTCACTCATCCAGTGTCTCTAGCCTGTCAAATCCTCTGTCTGTCAGTCATCATGTCTTTAAAGAGGTACAAACAGATGCCTAAACCCACAGCAATACCTCTTTGAGGTCCACGTTGCTAGGCAACTAAATGCTACATTCTAAAACTGGTAGCAGTATTTTGAGCTTTTTGAAGTGCCATCCTATAGACGCAATACCCCTGTTGTTAGCGCCTGCCCTTGTCACGTCTGGTGTGTGTGTTTGTGCGCGTGCTTGCGTGAGTGTGTGTGTAGCGTGTATGCGTGTTCAGGGTGAGTACAAATGTGCAGTAGGCCTATGTGAGTGAACTTAGGCTCGAGGCCAAGGGGTCTGAGGTAGGTTGTGCTTTCTGTTGTGTTCTCCTCCAAAGCGCCGCTGCTGAGTCATGTGACAGTGACATATGTTCCGAAGAGTCCATTTAAACAGGAGCTGTGGGCCTGTTGCTAGGAGACAATATTGAACACTGCTAAAGTTTTTGAGTGCAACCAACTGAATGTATCTTATTACCTTGGTTGGAACCCTTCTTCAGAAAACACACTCAGTCTCTCTCCCCTCACTCTCAGCAATCCACAAGTTTCCAGCAGATGTCTTCTATACAGAGCAGAGGAGAAAAGGAGCAGTTCTTCTCCATGTAGTCTGTGTGAGTGGCCTACCATGTCATTAGGAATTAGGATACATACAGTATATAGTCATTTAACAGGATCTCTATGTAGCCTACTACCTTGTTCAACGCTGCTGTCGTAGTACACCATTCTACTGTAACAGTACCCCAACAATCTCTATGTCATCCAACTCAGTCCACAGACAGGCTGTTTCTTTTCAGGCGGTCTACATGTTCCTAGGTGGTCTACATGTTCTATGCCCTGGCTATAGTCTGTGATGTCTATTTCGTTCCATCACTGGAGAAGATATCAGAGGTGACAATAAAGAATCCTTCCCACTTCTGTTGGTTTCTTTGCAGGTTGACGTTTATTGTCATGAGTCTTACCTTGGAGGCAGAACTGAGCGGTTTCTGCTAGATGGGCCAGCTGCAAAGTCATTATTGGCTATATGGTAAAAAGTCATGATTTAATAATTATTTTATTTTTTCTTAATTTAAGGGGAGGGTGAGACATTAGGGTTAGCAGTGTGGTTATGGTTAGGTTTAAAATGAGATTGTATGAATTTGTGGTTGTGCCAGCTACTGACCACTCTGCATTGCTGTGCCCAGTACATGAGTCATCTCAATAAATGCCAACCTGTGGTTTGTTTCCCTCATTATTGCTGCTTCACTGATTGCAGTTTTTTTTAAATTACAAATCCGCTTTGTTTATCCATTAACCTCCTTAACCTCTCTTCTAGAATCTTCAACTTAGTGAGGGTGTTGCCGGGGCAACGTTCATGGCAGCTGGAAGCTCCGCTCCTGAGCTATTTCACCTCCTTGATTGGTCAGTATTCTACATCCTTGATCCTGGGCAGGACAAATCTTTGGCCAATGTTCAGATAAAAGTGTATGATGTAGAACAAACATACCTCTCTGGTATATAGAATAACAATCACGTCAGCTCCAGTCATGGCATTTCTATCTGCTAAGTTTCAGAACGATTTCAATCTGAACATGGCCCAGGTCACTAAAAGTGGCCTGCAAATGAGTACCGATTTGGACTGATTGGCTCAATATGCATTGGTGTTATCCTCCTCTTGTCCTCCCAGGTGTCTTCATCACTAAGGGTGACCTGGGGGTAGGCACCATCGTGGGATCGGCTGTCTTCAGCATCCTCGTCATCATCGGCATCTGTGGGATCTTCGCCGTACAGGTAACTCACCTTATTTGAAACAGGTGAAAGCAATATGACAGGATTTAGATAGGTGTTGTTAATCAGTATGTTGTGTTCTCTTGCAGCCCATCTTTCTGAGCTGGTGGCCGCTGCTCCGTTATACTCTCTACTACATCCTGTCTATACTGATGCTGATTGTGGTGATCTATGACGACAAAGTGATTTGGTACTGGACACTGGACCATTAACAAGACTGGGTTCTCTACATGTTTATAACTCAGTGATACATACAGGTTTTCCTTTTAAAGAGTGTTTCTGTGTTGTAAGTGGGAGACCATCATACTGATCTCCATGTATCTAGTCTACATTATCATCATGAAGTGAGTAACTGACTACATTATCATCATGAAGTGAGTAACTGACTACATTATCCATCGACTGCTTTGCCTGTGCGTCTTATAGTTTGCGGTTTGTTCAGTGCGCCCTCTTATTTCTTAAATATTTTTTTATTTAACTAGGCAAGTCAGTTAGGAACAAATTCCTATTTACAATGACGGCCTACCCCGGCCAAACCTGGACGATGCTGGGCCAATTGTGTGCCGCCCTTGGGACTCCCAATCACGTCCGGATGTGATAGAGCCTGGATTCGAACCAGGGACTGTAGTAACGCCTCTTGCACTGAGATGCAGTGCCTTAGACCGCCGCAAAACTCGGGAGTCCCAACATTTTCTTCCTATAAGCACAAGCAAGGTACAGTATCTATCCATGACAGATGTTGGTTGTGATACTGTGTGTTGTGTCTGTGTGTAGGCTCAACAGATCCCTGTCAGGCTGGGTGGAAAGGCACTGTGGTCGAGGGGATCAGCCCTGTTTCAGTACCCTGAGACGGACCACCACAGTTGGGCATGGAGGAGTCGACTGTGACACTGACATGGTGCTGCTGAAGAGAGGTGGGTTTGTGTGTGTGTGTGTGTGTGTGTGTGTGTGTGTGTGTGTGCACACACTTGTATCCACATTGCTTCAGATATTTTTTCAATCGATTGGAACATATTCCTATTGGATCAGACATACAGTAGCTCCTTCAACTGAAAATGTATGCTCTCCATCCGCCCTCTCCTCCACCTTCTCTTCCTTCTCCTCCTCCATATCCACATGGGGAATAGAGAGCGGTGGGGCGGGGGACAGTGAGAGGCAGTCCCTGGAGGGGGACGGAGACAGGGATGGGGGCCCGGAAGGGAACACAGGGGGGTTACAGCCCAAAGAGGAGGAAGAGGAGGAGCTGGAGGAAGAAGAGGTGGTCCCTTTCAGTCCCTTCATAGTGCCAGGTGAGTAATGCCTTACTTATTCTGATGATAAAGTCTGGTTCCTTGCTGCTGCTTCTTGCTCTTTGTAGTTTGAGGTCAGGTTACTGTAAAGCTCTTTGTAGGTTGAGGTCAGGTTACTGTAAAGCTCTTTGTAGTTGAGGTCAGGTTACTGTAAAGCTCTTTGTAGGTTGAGGTCAGGTTACTGTAAAGCTCTTTGTGACTACTGTTGCACTTGATTGATTGATGACTGGAAAACCAAGGTGCTGCTTCCTCCGTCCTCAGGAGGGCACTGTGAGCGTGTGCGCTGGCTGGTGTCATGGCCTCTGTGCCTACTGCTCTGCTGCACTGTACCCAACTGTGTCCTGCCTCGCTGGAGCCGCTGGTACCTCCTGACCTTTCTGGCCTCCACACTCTGGATCGCACTCTTCTCCTACCTCATGGTCTGGATGGTATGACTACAGAGCACACATACACCAGCTCACACATAAAAATACACACACATTCCTACACATAACACATATCACATAATCTCCTATGTCACCTAATGCCCTTCCAGGTGACCATTATCAGTTTCACGCTGGGCATCCCTGAGGTGGTGATGGGCATCACCTTGCTGGCAGCTGGCACCAGCGTACCAGACTGTATGGCCAGCCTCATCGTCGCACGACAAGGTACCGGAATTCTAAACGGTCTGTGTGTGTTGTGACGTTAGCCTTTTTGTTTGTTTGTTTTGTACGGTATGAAGGACATGCCTGTCTCTAACTGTATGCCTTGTTATGACTATTGTGTGTGTGTGTTTTAGGTATGGGGGACATGGCTGTCTCTATCTCCATTGGTAATAATATCTTTGATGTGCTTCTGGGACTTGGGTTTCCTTGGTTCCTGCGCACTCTGGTGGTCGACTACGGATCAGAGATAGGGACATATTTTTTTGGTGTTGATTCGTTTCTGTGTGGTTCTGGTTGACAAACCAAAAAGCTGCTAGACGCTATACCCTTGAGGTTCCCAGATGCAAAGATTGAGTGTTTTTATGGTTGGCAGGTGTTCATCAACAGTAAAGGCCTGGTGTATTCAGTCATTCTGCTGTTGGGTTCAGTGTTTCTCACTGTAATATCTCTTCAAGTCTATATTTTTAGGGCAAAGTCAAACCGTATACAGTACTTTCTCCTCTCACTTCTCTGCAGGTCCTGAGTGTTCATCTGAACCGTTGGTGGATGGACCGCAGACTGGGTCTCTGTTTAATGATGCTCTATCACCGCTGCCTTCATCTCGTCGCTGTTCCCTCTGCTCATATCTCATATCACCATAGCAACATCGGTTCTCCGGTTGATATCTGATGTAGCATGAACAACATTCAATCTGATGCACTCTAAGGGAAAGCTAGTTCTTTACGTGCAGCCATATATTTGTATTGTCAGCCTCATCATCCCTGCAATCATTATTTCCCACTCTCTTTTGCCAGAAGCTCAACATCTTCCGCGGGCATCTCTAACACTTCCTCCACGGAACCGAGAGGCAAGAGGGGCTTTTTTGCGAAAGCATTCCAGTCTTGCATACAATAGCCTTTCGTTTTAAAAGTCACGTCATTGCAAGTCTGTACTGCTTCCAGAATATCCCATTCCCATCATCTCTCCTTCGCGCCCAGTCTGTTCCAGTGTTTGAGGCTCCGTCACCAAGAATGCACGTGTTTACCGTTGGGTGGGGCGCACCAAGGAGTGAGCTCCAGTTTCAGGGTCCAGATATGTATTTATCATAATAAACACGAGAGGTACATATGTTATGCATACGCCATTATGTCACTAATAATATGCTATAGTACCAAGACACACACAGAGACACAATTCCAATAAATACCTTTTCATTTCATTTTTATCCAAATGCATCCACAATTAGGAGCACAAAATAATTGTAGCAGGAGTGCCACTGACCAATAAGTATGAGTGTGTTAATACATATTTTAAATGTCAAATGCTGAGTGCTACATTACCTAGTAGATATACCCTTAAGACAATATTGATAGAGAAGGAGGTCAAAGCATAATCAATAGTTTGACATTTATTCAGGGATAGTGAAACTCAAACACATCACATACACTGAGTATAACAAACATTTGGAACACCTTCCTAATATTGAGTTGTACCCCCTCACCTCTACAAGTTGTAAAAAACAAAGCAGCAGCGTTGCAGTTCTTGACCCAAACCAGTGAGCCTAGCCCCTACTACCATACCCTGTTCAAAGGCACTTCAATCTTCTGCCTTGCCCATTCGATGGCACACATACACAATCCATGTCTTAATTGTCTAAAGGCTTAAAAATCCTTCTTTAACCGGTCTCCTCCCCTTCACCTAAACTGATTAGAGTGGATTTAACAAGTGACATCAATAAGGGATCATAGCTTTAACCTGGATTCACTTGGTCTAAATTAGTTAATAGACCAATAACAAAGAGAGTTCCAAATATCTCTGCTAATAACAGCTCATTTTCCTGTTCCTCTTGCCACTCCCAGACATTCTTAGCAACATTTTTGCTTCAGAAATTGCATGGATTCACACACAAGGCATAAAACTTCAGTTACAAGTATTAACAAGCATTAACAAGCATACTTCTAGGCATATATACACTAAGACTAACTTAGAAGACAAAGCATGATGCAATTGTGGTACTATGTCAAAAATGGACAAATGAAACAAATACCAAAATATAGTTTTTGGGTGGCATTTTCCTTTAAGGAAAAAACAAAACTAAGGTGGTTGTCCAGGGTGTATGGGTGGGCGTATAATGAATCCCATCAGGGACAACTTAAGCATTTTAGCAACTTTTCAACTACTTACTACTTTTTAGATACTTTGCAACTACTTAGCATGTTTGCTAACCCTAACCTTAACCCTTTAACCTAACTCATAAACTTAACCCTAACCTAGTTAACGTTAGCCAGCTAGCTAATGTTAGCCACCTTGATAGAATTCGTAACATTTCATACTTTCAGCAAATTCGTAACAAATAGTACATTTGCAAATTTGTAACATATTATATGCTTTGTACATTCGTAAACTATAATACAAATTGTAAATCGTAACATGTACATCCACAAATTAATACATACCATATGAAACGTAACATATCATACTAAATGGAGTGTGACGGATTTACGTACTGAATAATACGAAATGCTCAGAGACCAGGTTGCACATACAGATACACATACCCTCTCTCTCTCTCTCGCTCACATATACACCTCTCACTCGCTCGGTTCTCCCTTGCTCTCTCTCTCTGAACATACACCCTCCCCCTCTCTCCCTCCCAGTCTAACCAGAGATGAGCATGATCCAGGGCATGGGTTGTAGCAGGATGCTGTGCAGCGTGACTCCTTCCTTCAGGATGATGATGAAGACCTGTGTTCACCACTACAGTGTACAGCAGCCCCGTCCACATGAACAGCAGACAGCTGAGGAAGTAGTGGTAGTTACGGAAGCCCACACACTGGCCGAAGAACACACAGTGGTGGTCTCGTCTTAGACACACACCTTACTGTCATAGCAGAGGGAGCACTGTGGGGGAGCTATATGTGTAGCTGTACCTGTGGGTCAAGTAGAGGTGTGTTACAATGTAATAACTGCAGATAACAGGAAATGAACACTGGGGAAATAATATTTGAATGATGAGATCAATCTCTGCTCCATAACATTTTCTGAATATCACTAGCCTAATTGATGAGGTACCTCTGGCCATCATTGCATAGTCTCAACACACAGTCAAGTGATTAAAGCAGTCTGAACCTAATGATGAACCACTGTCTATTTAGATTACCTCCAGCCTTGCGCGATACCTTCTAAGCCAAGAAACACACCTTTGATGCTGGGCCTGATTTTCACAAACAACGAGGCGTTCCATGTGATATTTCCCAACATGAAGTACTGCGCGAGGAGTTGCAGTCTTCCACACAGTAGACCACTGGGTCTCGACCAGGACCAGGTAATTCACCTCCTCGGTGATGGAGAACACGAGAACGGTGTTCAGAACGATGGGCAGGTAGCGTCACGTCTTCTCCACGCAATCCCACAACCGATCATCGAAGCTTAACCATTTCATGGTGCCTTCTCAGTCTTGTGTCCTCTATGCTTCCTTGTTTCCGCCGCACTGATGTGATTTTATCTAACAGGATTATAGCTGACATGTGAAAGAAGGGGGACGTTTTTCACAGATTTACACGTATCCTGTTTGAGATCTGATGTTAGCGATTGAGTGATTACGGACAATTCTTACTCCTTTTACCAACATGTAAACTGACTACAACATGTCTGTTGTCATTAAGAAAGATCGGTGTGTGGACAAGTGTTGATGCCCCTTCATTTCAAAGGAAGTGGAGCTGTCAGTGTAGCCAGTGTTACATAAAAATACGTCCCCCATATCTATACGTATCGCGTCCATGTTCCGTGTGAAATTACTAAAGGACTGTACTACAACAAAGTTGTATTCCTCTCTGATTATAATTAGTCCTGTGCATTTGCATTAAGATAAACTCTCCTAAATATGAAAGTTAATTATTGACTATTAGATATTCAAATTACATTACTTTAATTTTATGGAGGTTATTCATTAGTGTAACGTTATTTCTTTCATATATTTTCTTACTCATAGATGGTGATGACAGCAAAGATAGGTTTCCTCAATTCATCTGTGAAGACAGTGAGGTCCATATGCCCCCTGTTCCTCCCCTTAAAAGAGAGCAATACAACCAACCCTTAATCCATGTTAATCCCAGGCTGTGCTTGTGAGCCTTTAATTTCAAAAGTTATGTGGTCCCTGTCATGCCCACAGTTAAAGAGAAATGATGTCTAGCTGGTATATGGACGGTGTCGGGGAGAACCGAGGTGGTTATACAAAACAGGGACCAGAACTTCTGCTACAGAGGTGAGAGCGAGAGAACTGTCAATCATCATTTCATATAAAACTTTCATTTCATTTGAGATGCTACAGGGGTTGAATGATTGCTGTGACTTTTTTTGTTGGTCAATTTGCTTTTTCAACATTGTTGTTTTGATTATGAGACAATCCATGTTTGTTTACTGTACTGTAGGGCAGGCTACCAGAAACAGGACAGTGTCTGTCCACCACTAGGGTATTATGGAATAATCCATGTCAGGAAGCACTGGAAATCAAATAAATCAGAGCATGTTCAATAGCTCTGTTCTGTCGTGTCCTCCTCCCCACAGTGAGCACGGGAGGATGAAGCTGCAGAGTAACCTTGTGGAGAGAGAAGAGCAGTGATCTGGCACATGAGCTGGACATCAAACCAGGTAAGAACCATTGCTTCATACAATCTAAACTTGCTCAACTGTACACTAACTAACAATGTACCAGCAACTAAACCCAAGCTAAGGGTCAACATTGGCCCTAGCTGACTGTTAAATGTAATTGTTGAACTCAAATCTCTCTGTGTGTGTGTGTGTGTGCAGTGCATCTGTCAAGTGGACATGGACCGAGCAGCAGAACCCTGAAGGGGTATTTATAGCCTGTAGATCCCGTTACAGATGAGGATGATGATATTGAAAGTCTTCTTGCTCCACAAGCAAAGTAAAGACAGCGTCAGCAGCAGGGAGAGGAGGAAGAGGAAGAAGGGAGGAAGAGCAGGGCATAGCGCAACAGACAGGTCCTCTGCAGGATCCGGGGAGGTGGTTATTGCTGAGGCTTCAGTATCTTCTGCCTCTGTGGTACAAAGCTAAGAGAATGATGGGACATCGGAGGCAAAGAGCAAGACAAACAGGAGGAGTAGGAGTCCCTGAGTCATAGGGAGGCGTTGGTGAGTCAAATCAGGAATCAGGGAGTCAAATTACAATTCACAACAACTACCTTATACACACAAGTGTAAGGGGATAAAGAATATGTACATAAAGATATATGAATGAGTGATGGTACAGAACGGCATAGGCAAGATGCAGTAGATGGTATCGAGTACAGTATATACATATGAGATGAGTAATGTAGGGTATGTAAACATATAAAAGTGGCCTTGTTTAAAGAACAAAATACTGCATAGTTTCCTAGGAACGCGAAGCGAGGCGGCCATCTCTGTCGGAAATCAAGTTCATTGTCATTTCTACACAGTTTTGGCCCGTATGTTTGACACCCCTGCTATAGTAGACCTATTTACTATAGTGTTGTTGTTTTATTATATTTACTATAGCATCTGGATTAAACACTGCCAAAATCATCACTGTCTGGCCAACATTCAAATAATCTACCATAGCAGGTCAACAACTCACAAGGAATACTGTCAGAATCTGCTCAAATCTGTCTGTAACCACTTACCAAAATCTACAAAACATTTGCCACTGGGCAACAACTCACGAAGATAGCTATAATCAATGTTTGTGCTGTGATCCCCACACCAACCAAGAAATATGATACACTTCCTTTTCCATTGTCTGCAGCTTGGACACATACTGTACAACACCATGCTGCATATTTAAACTCTTCACTCACTTATAGTAATGTTATATGTTAGCTAATGTGTGTATCCAGCACAGTACAGTGAAGGTGTCCTCAGTGTTCCATAACATCACCTACGGGAACCTCAGGACTCTGATGACGGCATCGTCATGGCAATGACCTGGTCGGATCTGGCAAAAGTGGTGAGTGTGCAAAACAAGAATTTGTTTTAAGAGGACCATTAGCATGCGTTACCATATGTGGCCCATGTGGAATAACACATGATTCATCTTTGACAGATACACATGCCAGTGGATGACTGACATGGAAGAGGCCAAAGCAAAGATCAATGCCTTCTCTACCCTCATTTTCCTGCTGCAGCCCGAAGACTGCCTCAACACATTGGTTGAGTTCAGTAGCCATTGCTTAGCTTGTGAAAATAGGAATAATGGGTAGAATACTCCTTACAGTCCCTAGTGTTGTAATGGACAGTGTCTATCTTTTACAGATCCATGGGGTGAATTGTGCTTGCTGCTTCTTACATTTACATTACATTTACATTTAAGTCATTTAGCAGACGCTCTTATCCAGAGCGACTTACAAATTGGTGCTTTCACCTTATGACATCCAGTGGAACAGCCACTTTACAATAGTGCATCTAGGTCTTTTAAGGGGGGGTGAGAAGGATTACTTTATCCTATCCTAGGTATTCCTTAAAGAGGTGGGGTTTCAGGTGTCTCCGGAAGGTGGTGATTGACTCCGCTGTCCTGGCGTCGTGAGGGAGTTTGTTCCACCATTGGGGGGCCAGAGCAGCGAACAGTTTTGACTGGGCTGAGCGGGAACTGGACTTCCTCAGTGGTAGGGAGGCGAGCAGGCCAGAGGTGGATGGACCATGGTCTTGTAGCGGATGCGAGCTTCAACTGGAAGCCAGTGGAGAGAGCGGAGGAGCGGGGTGACGTGAGAGAACTTGGGAAGGTTGAACACCAGACGGGCTGCGGCGTTCTGGATGAGTTGTAGGGGTTTAATGGCACAGGCAGGGAGCCCAGCCAACAGCGAGTTGCAGTAATCCAGACGGGAGATGACAAGTGCCTGGATTAGGACCTGCGCCGCTTCCTGTGTGAGGCAGGGTCGTACTCTGCGGATGTTGTAGAGCATGAACCTACAGGAACGGGCCACCGCCTTGATGTTAGTTGAGAACGACAGGGTGTTGTCCAGGATCACGCCAAGGTTCTTAGCGCTCTGGGAGGAGGACACGATGGAGTTGTCAACCTTGATGGCGAGATCATGGAACGGGCAGTCCTTCCCCGGGAGGAAGAGCAGCTCCGTCTTGCCGAGGTTCAGCTTGAGGTGGTGATCCGTCATCCATTCTTGTGACCTCTGTAGCTATTGTACCATGTTCTTTTTGTTGTATATTTCTGTCAACAATTCTACTCATATTATAGGCCATTGTAATTGTGTTGAAGTCATTTATTGAACAGTACTCCAATGGAAGGAAATATCTAAATATGTTGGACTGAAGAACTGTCCATGTTCTATTCACAGCAATGAAGTAGTAATGATACTCATCCAATTGTGAAAGTTGGCAATAATGGAGATTTCTATATAGAAGTATCAGACAATTATGCTATTAGTGTTGACAAAAACTGTACCCTTGACAACTGCCGATTTCTATCTAGAATATATTATAACATACAGGTAACTGCCAAAATAAAGGAAACACCAACATAAAGCATCTTAATAGGGCGTTGGACCTCCACGAGCCAGAACAGCTTCAATGGACCTCGTCATAGATTCTACAAGTGTCTGGAACTCTAGTGGAGGGATGCAACACCATTCTTCCACAAGAAATTCCATCTGGTATTTTGTTGATGGTGGTGGAAAACGCTGTCTCAGGCACCGCTCCAGAATCTCCCATAAGTGTTCAGTTGGGTTGATATGTGGTGACTGAGACGGCTATGGCATATGGTTTACATCTCATCAAACCATTCAGTGACCACTCACGCCTGTGGATGGGGGCATGGCCATGGTAGCCAAAATAATGGCCTGCCCAGCATTTTTATACATGACCATAAGCATGATGGGATGTTATTGCTTAATTAACTCAGGAACTACACCTGTGTGGAAGCACCTGCTTTTAATATGCTTAGTCTCTCATTTACTCATGTTTCTATATTTTGGCAGTTACCTGTAGTACAGTACACAAATTATTTTGGCACTGAGGTCATAGTAAGACATCTGGTACAGATACATGTGTAAAAGACAAAATTCTTGAAAGTCCCGTTTAAAATAGCTAAAACACCACTGGCCCCTGTCCCTCAGGAATGCAGACCCAGCTAGTTGACCAAGTGCCAGGTCTGCTCATTCCCGGGCATGTGCATGTCTGGCTTGCACCACCTGTCTCACCACTAGGTCTGAAAAGACCATCCTGGTGGAGGGCAACATCTGGGCGACACGCTCTAAATCCTCCCTCAACCTGCGCACTAGATCTGGGCCTCTGGCATTTTTCAGACCATTTGGAAAGTCATTTTTAATGTATCCCAGATTGGACATGCAAGACCAGGATGTCTGGTGTTGGAAGGGGGAAGGCATAAATAATGTTTCATTCTCTTTAGTATGGAGAAGTATACAGCTAGCTGTGTGGAGGCTGGCCCTCCTCAGTGTCTCCCTTACTGCGTTTGGCTGGCAGGCTGGAGTCATGAGCCTTCCTAATGTGGCGGTACAGGTCACCTGACTGCGTGTAGCTACGGTAACAGTAGCGGCACTCGTAGGGGCGCTCACGCGTGTGCACAATGGCGTGTCGCCTCAGGGTATACGCGCACGAGAACGTCTTCCCGCAGACGCTGCACGTGGGGACGTCCTCAACGTAGTTCCCCATGGAATCCTGGAAGTAGACGGGCTGGTCAGAATGTTGGCCCACAGAGGGGAAGAGGGAGGAGGGAAAAGGGGGAGCATCAGAGGAGGTGGTGCCGGAGGGGGAGAGGGGGAAGGAGAGAGGCTCAGAGGGGTGGGAGTGGGTCATCTGGAGTAAGGCATGGTGGGGGTGAAAAGGGAGGAAGTGGGGGTTATTCAGTTCATCTCTGTGGTTATCATCATCAAAGTCATTCCTGTCCTCTACCTCCATCATCATCCCTCGTTCTCTCCCCTCTATTCCTCTCCTCATCACCACTCCTTCCATCTCCTCAAACTCCTCATCTGAGATCACTATGGCTTCCACCTTTACCTTCACCCCATCCTCCTGCTCCACTTCTCCTCTCCCTGCCAGGGGCTCCTCCACTCCCACAGTCCCCATGTTAGAGTGTTCACTAACCTCCCTGCTCTCCCTCTCTGACCCCCATGCTGCAGCCCTTCAGGCCTGGACAGGGTCGAGGTTTGGCCCTGATGGGTTACAAGGTTCAGGTTGGGAGGTGAGTTGAGGTGTAGTGACAGTGAATGCTGTATTCTAATCTGAGGGTGTGTGTTGATACTGAGACCATGCTGCTGGCATTGCATGCCTGGTGTGATGACTATGCTCTTGTTGTCAGAGACAGGGTTATGGCTGTCATGTTCTGGACTGGAGGAGCTGCTGTGGTCAGACTGGGTCAGTATTCCCACCATGGAGCTGGAGCCATCAGTCTGGGTCACAGGTACCACTGGTGATGCCGCTGATGAAGAGGGCTGGCGCTGGTGGCTACTGTGACTGTATGACTCTGTGGAGCTGCAGGGGCTGCAGAGGGCCGAGCCTCCCTGACCCTCTCCCTGACTCAGACCCCCCAGTCGGAGAGAGGGACCGGAGGAGAGGGTAACCAGCTCACCCACATGAGTAAGAGCGTGGTCCATGCCAGGCTGGGTGGTGTCGGCCATGTCCGGACTCAGAGGAGCGTGCGCCGGAACCTCCACTCTCCTCTCTGACCTTGTAGAAGAGCCCAACTGGCTTCTCTGCAACGCCATTGATGCAGACTGAGACACTGACATTGCCACAGCCACCGCTTTGGCAGCTCCTGTTGCCATGCCAACCCCGGGTCCACTACCGCCCACTGCTGCCACTCCACTCTCCTCCGGGCGCGTGCTGTCTGCCTCAGCCGGTGGTGGTCGGTGCTGTAACCGTCTCTTACACACCCGGACCACCTCGTTCATGTGGAGAAAGCTCGCCGCCGCCAGCACGTCCTCTGCTGGGGGAGGGGTCTCCAACCTCAGCACGCCTTCATACATGAAGTCTAACAACAGACCGAATGCCGCTGCTGTCACAATATCCCCGTCCAGCGTGACTGAGCTGGCCCCGCCAGCACCAGCGGACCCAGGGGGATCGGAGTAGAACATGTGGAAGAATGGAGAGCAGGAGGCCAGGACAGCCCGGTGGGCCAGGAAACGGGAGGAACCCACAAGGACGGTGCAGTCGCACAGGAACCTACGCTGACGCTGAGAACGCAGACCTGATAGAAGCTGCAGGGAGTGTTGGGGGAACTCCATGTCTGTGGAGAGAGAAAGAGGAAGGAGAGAAGGAAGAGAGAGAGGAGAATGAGTTACAAGGGAGTCTGATGGATAGGATGACATGTAAGAAACAATGAACCAGTGAAGCACCTACTGAAGTGTTAGTGTGCTCCCTCACACGGGGCGGCAGGGTAGCCTAGTGGTTAGAGCTTTGGACTAGTAACCGGAAGGTTGCAAGTTCAAATCCCCGAGCTGATAAGGTGATTGTATCTGTATCTGTCGTTCTGCCCCTGAACAGGCAGTTAACCCACTGTTCCTAGGCCATCATTGAAAATAAAAATTTGTTCTTCACTGACTTGCCTGGTTAAATAAAGGTAAACATTATTTATTTTTTTAAATCAATATACTTCAGAGAACTCTTGATTGGACTTGCCACCCTTGTCTAAACATCAGACTTGCCATGGTTACTCCATGGATTATCAGTATGACTGAAGTCGCCCTAGAAAAGATGCAGTAGTCTCTACAGGCCAATAAAATGACATTTACACTTACTCTACCGGTTTTACATGCTGTTGGTCCTTTTGTCGGTAAGAGGTGGAGGCAGGGTATCCACAAGAAAGGGTTGTTAACCCAATTTTTTGCGACACCGGTAGGTTGTCAATTGTATTTTCAATCTCTTCATGTATGGGAGGTGATGCACAATATGTCAACAATAGCAGAATGTAACCGAACATAGTCGACCAAAGCACGTGTCCTTGCAATTCAGCTGTGTGGTTCTGTTAGGCTCAGCCATAATCACTATTCAAAATAAAAACCGGAAATACCAACCATATACAGAACGTTGAGCCTAACGTTATATGTTAGAGACGAGTGTATAAGTATTAAACTCTTGGATTCTAAAAAAGGCTTTCGCTTCCGACCATATTCGTCAGGCATTGGCTGTATGCTTGGTGAAGGCAAGAAACCCCTCATGCTTCTCTTCCCAACAAGCGCTGCAGGCAAGACATAACGATCAGTCATTTTCGATAGCTACACACCAAGCACTGTTGTTCATAACTAACATTACAGGTTCTTAGTAGCGAGTAAGTGCGCGATAAACATGAGTGATTCATGTATTTGAATGTTTACAGCTGTTTTGATGCTAGCTGGCTCAATGTTAGCCAGCTAACTGTTAGCTTGCTGACACTGAATTATGAAAATTTTAGCCCGTACATCTCTAAATAAACATGTTTCATATCACTTCATAAAGGCTTTATAGGGACATGTACCAAAATGTAGTTAGAAACATGATTGTTATATTTCACTCAATCATTGGCCAGCTGCTACAATATATTCTTACCTGCTAAAGACGTAGCCTCTATCCTGGCTTTATTGACACAAAACAAAGAGATAAAGTAACTTACTGCCACCTACTGGTTGGAGTCTGAACAAAGTGGAAGTGGAATGTGCCTGCTTGTTTACATTTCGTTCTGTTTTTACCATATATGTAAATGTGTATTTTGCCAGTGAGTTGTACGACCACAGTTGTTGATTGTGCTTACTTGCGAACATTCAACATTGCGCTTTGAATGTGCGAACATATATTTAGTACGCATGGCAATTGGCATGTTTAGTAGGCATGTCGGGCACCATACCATTTGAATCATTGTGGTAGCTTGCCTTGCTGTGTAGCCTACTGTAATGAGAGTTGAGAGAGATCCATTCCACGTTAAACCGACAGAAATAACTGTAAATGGACCGTGGAGGAAGAGGACGTGGAGGAAGGGGGAGGCGAGGTAATCGTGTAGAGGTAAGAGGAGAGAGACAGATATTAGTCCCGTTTGGGCTGTACCCTATTTCTATATATTGCATTATTCCTTCTCCAATTATATTATAGCTAGTAGCAGGGTACTGGAAAGCATCTGGAGATATTGTTTTCCCTACAGGTTATAGAAAGAGCAGAAGCTCTGAGTCAGACCCCTGGCCTAACTACAGGTTATGGAAAATGAGCTGTTTTAGTTTTTCTCCAGTAGGTACCCTGAAGGAGAAAACTTCTATGTCAAATATAATAAAACAACAACACTATAGTAAATCGGTCTACTATAGCAGGGGTGTCAAACATACGGGCCAAAACTGTGTAGAAATGACAATGAACTGAGATGGCCAGAGATGGCCGCCTCACTTCGCGTTCCTAGGAAACTATGCAGTATTTTGTTCTTTAAACAAGGCCACCTTTATATGTCTACATTACTCATCTCATATGTATATACTGTACTCGATACCATCTACTGCATCTTGCCTATGCCGTTCTGTACCATCACTCATTCATATATCTTTATGTACATTTTCTTTATCCCTTTACACTTGTGTGTGTGTATAAGGTAGTTGTTGTGAATTGTTAGGTTAGATTACTTGTTGGTTATTACTGCATTCTCAGAACTAGAAGCACAAGCATTTCGCTACACTCGCATTAACATCTGCTAACCATGTGTATGTGGCCAATAAATTTTAATTTGATTTGAACTTATATTGATTGATACAGTTTCTTGACTGTCCAGTTTCTTGACTGTCCAGCTCGCTAATAATCACTGTGCACAGTCAATGGACATATATTGATACAGTTTCTTGACTGTCCAGCTCGCTAAGGCACATCGAAAATTTCAAAAACTATGGATATATTTGATTTGAATGAGTTCGACACCCCTTTACTACAGTAATGTACGCGTAAATACTACAGTATACTACAATCCTCAAAAACACTACAGTCATCACTATAGTATATACTAAAGTTTTATTTTACTGGAGTATTTATACAGTAATTGCTACAGTATACACTACAGTATTGTTGGACTAAAGTCTGCAAAAACACTACAGTGAATACTATAGTATTTACCATACTATACTGTAGTATTTTTTTTTACGTGGGTCACAACCTGTGTGCATGTGTTGCCTTTCAGGACAAGGATGTCCGCCTCTCCAAGTCTTTGTCCTTTGCCCTGCGCCATGGAGCCAATCAAATGGGACTTCACATGAATCCTGGTATAAAAGCAGTTTATTTGGCTGCATTTTGTCTATCTTATAATAGTTACCACTGTACCAGCATTTCATATTGCTGCATAAATAACATGACATGTAATCTACAATCTGTACTCCTCATTTAGGTCTGAATAATAATGCTGTCCCTCATTGTCCCTAGATGGCTTCCTATTTGTGGAGGACCTACTGGCTCATGCACAGTTCCACGCCTTCTCATTGGAGGATGTGGAGAGAGTTGTGGCCACCAATGACAAGCAGCGATTCAAGCTCCGCCCTCACCCTGAGGACGGACGGCTGCAGATCCGAGCCAATCAGGGACACTCTGTGCAGGTAGGAAAAATATCTAGGGCACCCTATTTCCAATATAGTGCACTTATTTTGGCCAGAGCTCAGCCCACTTAGGGTCAAGACTTGTGCACTATAGAGAATAGGGTGCCATTTCTGACGCATCCCTAGGTGGAGCATGACGGGGTCATAAACAATGGCTAAACAGTGCCAGGTCTAGTGTCAGTAGTAAGGGTCTGCTGTGTGTCTGTCTGTCTGGGCAGGTGTGTGATCTGGACCTGAAGGCTTTACAGCCTGGTTCTCCTGATTGTCCCAGGGAGGGAATCCATGGCTCCTATCTCCGCCTCTGGCCCTCCATCCGCTCCGAGGGCCTCAGCCGCATGAACAGAACACACATACACCTGGCCCTGGGCCTACCGGGGGAGGACGGGGGCATCAGCGGTAAGGGAGATGGGGGAGAAAGCACTGTGAAAGTATTTTGGCTGAAATACTCCTGGATCATAGCCTACTCCTGGATTTAAAAGCATGTTCAATAAAGGATTTCCTAAAGTGCTTTTAGTCCCTGAATTGGCTTCATCTGGGTCTGGGTAACTTCTCATAGAGCCTGTCATAGATGGGCTTCGTTTTGATGTCTGTATCTTTTTGCTCCAGGCATGAGGAGAGACTGTGACTTGGCCATATTCATTGACGTCCCCAAAGCATTGTCTGGTAAGCTCAACCGAGGTAATTTCCAGTAGCAGAGTGCTGCCATTGTAGTGCTCTCATGTCTAAATGCAGGAGTATTTTCCTTTGTGTGTTTTTGTTTCTTCTGCAGAGGGTATCCAGTTCTTCTGGTCGGAGAACGGTGTATTGCTGACACCTGGGGACACTGAGGGGAAACTACTTCCCCGATACTTCAGCCGTGCCCTAAAACTAAGACCCACACGTGAGTACCCCACACACGACACACACTCATGAAGAGAATGATGTTAGATGGGAGGGATGGATAGAGAGGGATGTGAATATTGACAAATTATAGAAATCTTCTGTTTCAGAGAGTATTCTGCCACTGGAGTAGGTGAAGAGGGTTATCTGTGCTTTGGAGGTAAAGACTTGGCTGAATTTGTCACCAGACGGCTGTTGATTTCCAGTTCTGTCTAGACTGTTTCCATGGTAACCAATCCTGTTCGGGACCAGAACCCTGAAGACTCTGGGTGAATAAGACTGAGACTGAAAACACCCTCAACAACAGCTCAACAACAGCTCTAATACCATACAGGACACAGTACAGGCACAGAGACTGACTGGTATTCCTGATAATATTGTCACATGACAAAGATACAGAGGATGCTATCAGATGGGAACCAGCAGGCACAAGCTGTGGGCTTGCCAACGGACAGTCTCAACTGCTCCACAGAGACACACACACTGCCTGCGGCTTCATGTGCCGTTAGTCACATTTCAGGAAACTCTGCCACCATACTCTTAAGGACACAACCATCAAGCCAAATGCCTCATCTGGAAATTAAAACACCTGTCACTGTTTTATATATGTCAATAAACATATTTAATTCTGGATTTCAGAATTGACAATTCTTTACATTGTTAATCATTTTCTATTAGTCTATATTCATGGGTCAACTCTTCCTTGATTTATTGAACAAGCAACTGCATGTCTTTTAGGATCCCAGGGTGGACTGGTTGTCATTTCTCTTCAAGGCTGCTGCAGGCGCACCCTTAAACACTCAAACTGTCCACTGGTGTATCTGATGTATAGATTGCTCCTTGGGCTATAGCTGCTGTATATTACTGGGAGGGGTGGGGGTTGAGGGTGTCACAGAGCTTCGTGGCCCCCTGTCAGCTTGTGGAAGAGCTCTTCGTTGAGCGTGTCACTCTGCTCGCGGCTGCGTGTTGACATGAAGATGTAGCCTCCAATGAACTCATGGACGATCTTACAGTCAGCTGTCACACAACTGAACGCCATGTTCACGTTCCCATCAAACTCTATCGCCACCTGAGAGTTCGTAACACACACGCACACACCCAGAAAAGATGAGAAAACGCTAAATGACCATAAAAAAGGGTAAGTTCAGTGTGTATTTGGCGATGTAGATTACTAAAGAAGATTATGTGCAGAAAAATTTGAACATTTTGATTGATTGTTTGATTGACAAGTCAGGTCACCTGTCGTATGTCCCAGTTGACGTTCCACTGCCTCATGTTGTTGTAGCGCCATGTCTTGACCACGTCTCCCACCCCCAAGTCGATACGGATCAGACGGTTGGGGGCGATGCCCAGCACCTCATCCTTCCTGCTGCCCTTGAACCTAAACGGGTCAGAGACCAGCCACTAGACGCAACTTCACCACAACAATTTATCATTAGTCCAGCCCTTAGCCTCACTAATCTTTGGTGATAGACTTTACATAAATGTAAATTGAGGTATCTGCCTAGCTAGTGCACGCAATATTTGGTTCTAGGTACCGAGACTAGCCTCGCTGTGAAACATGTAATACACTGGGTTGCCAGATCCTCCTTACCTCACCACCACGAAGGAAATTCCAAAGTCTGGCAGGGCCTGCCAGATCTGGAGGAAGCGGAGGAGGGCGTCGGTCAGGGAGAGCTGAGCCACGTTCTGATATGCCTCCAGGATACGAGGGGTCAACTGGGCATGGCCAGAGAGGGAGAGGGTCAAGGTTATATTATGTGGGGTTAGAGGGAGGTATAATGGTCTTTCAAGTGACTCAACTGAGTTGTACTGTGTTTGATATACAGTTACCTGCCAAAATAAAGGAAACACTTGTAAATTAAGGTTCTGGCGGCTCTCATGGTGTGGGTTGTATTTTCTTGGCAAGGTAAACACCAATAAAACAATGTAAGCCATATGCCATGGCCGTTTCAGTCACAAGATCTTAACCCAATTAAACACTTATGGGGGAATCTGGAGGGGCGCCTGAGACAATATTTTCCACCATCAACAAAACACATACTAATGGGTTTTCTTATGGAAGAATGGTGTCACATCCCTCCAATAGATCTCCAGACACTTGTAGAATCTATGCCAAGGTGCATTGAAGCTGTTCTGGCCAAACGCCCTATTAAGACACTTTATGTTTCCTTTATTTTGTCAGTTACCTGTGTATCATGATGTAGTTCATCAGGGTTTATTATTGTTACCCACATGATGAAGATGTACATCACTACTTGTTACCTGTTTGACCTTGTACTTCTTGCTGTAGCGTGGAGAGACCAGGCTGTGTGTGTTGATGCTCATGCTGTCATCGGTGTGTGTGTTGAGGTTGGTCTGCTGCATGGCCAGGAAGGATCGGATGCTCTGGACCTCACTCTGGAACAACCTGTCTGCCAGACTCTTCCCTTTAGAGGCCAGACGACAGGCTGCCATCCACCTGGAATACTGCTCCTCCTGGAGAGAGAAAGCGAGCGAGCGAAAGATAAACAGAGCGACGTATACTTCAATCATGGGCAAGATCTTAAACCTTATCGTGGATCTTAGATTGTAAGAAATGTACTACTCATGTATCTGGCAGTGTATGTGTGTG
Organism: Oncorhynchus nerka; assembly: GCF_034236695.1. NCBI lineage: Eukaryota > Metazoa > Chordata > Actinopteri > Salmoniformes > Salmonidae > Oncorhynchus > Oncorhynchus nerka. The sequence goes on from NC_088400.1 coordinate 20,470,237, forward strand.
TAACCCACATTTTCACAGCGCAGGTAGACCTCGTTCATGCCCTCTGGAGCTGGAATCAGAAGTTTGATGCAGAACTTCTGTCCAGCGACGTTCACATCGGGAGCAGCCTCACAGCCTGAAAAAGATGAAAGGTCATTTTACTGTTTGTATAAGCAGGTGAAAGAGACAAAATACAATGGATTTAGGGGAGAATCTCAATTGCATTTCCTTGATTCCTTCTCCGACCTTCTCATCCAATGGGTTTTGAGAACGAGGCCAGGAGAGAGGATGCAAGAAATCAAGGAAATGCAATTGAGATTCTCCCTCAGTGTCTGCTTCATACCTTTCAGGTTGATCTGTTGAATGGGTTCTCCCAGGCTCTCCTCTTTGCTCTTATAGTAGGAGATGGAGGCATCCTTAAACTTGAACCAGTACTGCTTGTATCCCTTCAGAGTCAACCTCTTGGGCCTGATACAGAAGTACACTTATTACTGTTATTATGCTTCAGATGCTGTGTGTGTGGGTGTGGGTATGCTGATTGTGTGTGTTTGTTTGTGTGTGTAATTTGGTGTGTTCCATTGTAAATATAGAGTACGTAATTGAGGAATCAGAATTGTTTTCACATAAATGTCGGCTTTTACCGGAATATCTTCAAATAATCATTCAGCTCTGGGGCAGTCAGGTTCTCCTGTGTTGAAGACAAAGTAACATGCTAATGATTCCATGTCTGACTTTTCAAATAGGCATGGGAAATCATTCTGGCATCTTGTTCCCCTGTATGGATAACATTTTATGTCATTCTACTGAGGCTACTTTATTTATCTAAAGTCAAATACATAACTGAAATACATATTCACAAACACATATATTTTGACTTCACAATGCAATATGTTGTGGGACATGTTTCTGTCAGGTGGAATAAAGAGTCATAATGTTCTGACTAGCATGTCTTGGGGGCTGCTTTCTGCCCCATCCAGCTTGACCTCCAGACCCTGTAGGGCTGAGTCCAGGTCATCCATGGCTGGACTGGAGGTCATCGTCTGGGGCTCCGACAGGGACAGCTTGTTGATGTGGTACTGGGGGGGGGAATTGAAGATGACAAGAGAGAGGTAGTCAAAGTTATACTTACAGCACATTAGAAATGGGACAACACAGGCCAGTTGCATGTCAGTACATGATTGTGGTGATGTTACAGTACATTACAGCCTTATTCTAAAATGTAATTAATTGTTTTTTCCTCATCAAGCTACACACAATACCCCATAATGACCAAGCAAAAACATGTTTTTAGAAATGTTTGCAAATTTCCACATAAAATACAGGGACACCTGCATTTGGGGAGTTTCTCCCATTCCTCTCTGCAGATCCTCTCAAGCTCTGTCAAGTTGGATGGGGGCGTTGCTGTATAGCTATTTTCAGGTCTCTTCAGAGATGTTCGATCGGGTTCAAGTCTGGGCTCTGGCTGGGCCATTCAAGGACATTCAGAAGCAACTCCTGCGTTGTCTTGGCTGTGTGCTTAGGGTTGTTGACATGTTGGAAGGTTAACCTTCACCCCAGTCTGAGGTCCTGAGCGCTCTGTAGCAGGTTTTCATCAAGGATCTCTCTGTATTTTGTTCTGTTAATCTTTGCCTCGATCCCGACTAGTCTCCCAGTCCCTGCTGCTGAAAAACATCCCCACAGCATGATGCTGCCACCACCATGCTTCACCGTAGGGATGGTGCCAGGTTTCCTCCATGCCAAAGAGTTCCATCTTGGTTTCATCAGACCAGAGAATCTTGTTTCTCAAGGTCTGAGAGTCTTTAGGTGCCTTTTTGGCAAACTCCAAGCAGGCTGTCATGTGCCTGTTACTGAGGAGTGGCTTCAGTCTGGACACTCTACCGTAAAGGCCTGATTGGTGGAGTGCTACAGAGATGGTTGTCTTTCTGGAAGGTTCTCCCGTCTCCACAGAGGAACTCTAGAGCTCTGTCAGAGTGGCCATCGGGTTCCTGTTCACCTCCCTGACGAAGGCCCTTCTCCTCCGATTGCTCTGTTTGGCTGGGCAGCCAGCTCTAGGTAGAGTCTTGGTGGTTCCAAACTTATTCCATTTAAGAATGATGGAGGCCATTGTGTTCTTGGCGATCTTCAATGCTGCAGCCATTTTTTGGTGCCCTTCCCCAGGTCTGTGCCTCGACACAATCCTGTCTCAAAGCTCTACAGACAATTCCTTCAACCTCTTGGCTTGGTCTTTGCAATCAGTTGAGATTACCACAGGTGGACTCCAATCAAGTTGTAGAAACATCTCAAGGATGATTAATGGAAACTGGATGAAGCTGAGCTCAATTTCGAGTCTCATAGAGAAATGTCTGAATACTTATGGAAATAAAGAATTTCAGTTTTTATATTTAATAAATTCGCACAAATTTCGAAAAAGCTGGTTTTGCTTTGTCATTTTGGGATATTGTGTGTTGAATGATGAGGATTTTTATTTATTTAATCAATTTTAGAATAAGACTGTAACGTAACAAAATGTGGAAAAAGTCAAGGGGTCTGAATACTTTCCAAAGGCCCTGTTTATCTGATTTACTGTACAATGACAGTATCTCATTTTGACAGTTGATGCTCTCTTTTGTGAATTCAGGATGGTTGGGGTTCAGGTATTAGCATGAAGACACATGTCTAGGAAGTATCCATCCTGTGTACCTGTATAGCTCCAAACAGCAGCATCTCCTCCTCAGTACAGTCTATGTCCTCCAGTAGGATGGCCCAGCGAGCCTGCTCATACATCTGGGTCAGGCGCACCACATCATACTGAGAGGGAGGTAGGGAGGGGGAGAGGTGAGGGGCAGAGAGAAAATGTGAGGAGGCAGAGAAAGAGGGAGAGAAAGGGGAGAGAGAAGAAAGAGTGAGAAAAAGAAACGAGAGGTCAGACAAGAAGACAGAAGCGAGGCAGTGAAACCCAGATGGTCAGATTCGAGAGTAGAGTTCACACTTCTATTTTAGAGGCTATTTCCAATCCAACTATCACTTTTCATTCTCTATATCACTCACTCACACGCATAGAAACACACGCACCTTGGGCTCCAGGTCATGGAAGCAGTAGTATTTGAAGCGCAGCCAGAGCCTGTCATTCTCCTGAACTCCCTGCTGCATCAATGAACGAGAAGAGTCCAGCCACCTGAGAGAGATAGGAGAAATTAGTTAGAACGAAAGGCGACTACAGAGAGAAGTGGAGATAAAGACAGAGAAAACATGTGTGTGTATGTCTGTGTCTGTATGTCTACCTGCTGTGGATGTGGGCCTTGTCTACCACACTGGCGGGGCGGTACAGCTTAGTGATGGCCTCTGGGGCAGGAGCAGGCTGGGAGACTGACAGCATCTTGTACACCTTCTCAGTCTGAAGGGAGTCAGCGAAATGGGCAGGCATTCCATTATACAAGCATGGGCGGGACACTGGGTAGGAAGGGAAACAGGCCAGGGTCAATATTGGCTACAATAACAAATATATCTAGACCCTACTACTATTACGACTGCTACTACAACTGCTGCTACTATTACTACTACTAGACTTACTACTACTACTAATACTAGTACTACTACTACTACAGCAACTACTACTGCTACAACTACTGCTACTGCTGCTAGTACTACTACTGCTACTTCTGCTACTACTGCTACTACCAATACTACTGCTACCAATACTACGGCTACTACGGCTACTTCTAACACTACTACTGCTACTACTACTGCTGCTACTACTACTGTTTCTACCACTACTACTACTACTACCACTACTACTGCTGCTGCTACTACTACTACTGCTACTACTTCTAAAACTACTACTGCTTCTACTACTGCTAATACTACTTCTGCTGTTACTACTGCTAGTAATACTACTACCACTACTACAACTACTGCTACTACTGCTACTCGTGCTACTACTACTACTACTATGGCTACGACTACAGCTACAATTACTACTATTACTGCTACTTCTGCTACTACTGCTACTACCAATACTACTGCTACCAACAGTACTACTACTACTTTTAAGACTACCACTGCTACTTCTAGTTATGCTACTACTGTTACTACTGCTGCTGCTACTAATACTACTACTACCAACACAACTATTGCTGCTAATACTACTACTGCTGCTACTACCACTGCTACTTCTAGTTATGCTACTACTGTTACTACTGCTGCTGCTACTAATACTACTACTACCACCACAACTATTGCTGCTAATACTACTACTGCTACTACTACCACTGCTACTTCTAGTTATGCTACTACTGTTAATACTGCTGCTGCTACTAATACTACTACTACCACCACAACTATTGCTGCTAATACTACTACTGCTACTACTACCACTGCTACTTCTAGTTATGCTACTACTGTTAATACTGCTGCTGCTACTAATACTACCAACACAACTATTGCTGCTACTACTACTACTGCTACTACTACCACTGCTACTTCTAGTTATGCTACTACTGTTACTACTGCTGCTGATACTACTACTGCTACTACTACCACTGCTACTTCTAGTTATGCTACTACTGTTACTACTGCTGCTAATACTACTACTGCTACTACTACCACTGCTACTTCTAGTTATGCTACTACTGTTACTACTGCTGCTGATACTACTACTACTACCACCACAACTATTGCTGCTACTACTACTACTGCTGCTACTACCACTGCTACTTCTAGTTATGCTACTACTGTTACTACTGCTGCTGCTACTAATACTACCAACACAACTATTGCTGCTACTACTACTACTGCTGCTACTACTGCTACTACTACTACTACATCTAATACCAGTACTACGGCTACTTCTACTACTACTGCTGCTGATACTACTACTGCTACTACTACTACTACATCTAATACCAGTACTATGGCTACTTCTACTACTACTGCTGCTGATACTACTACTGCTAATACTGCTGAAACAACTACTACTACTACTACTGCTGCTATTACTATTGCTTCTACCACTGTTACTACTAATACTACTGCTACTGCTACTACTACTACTGCTACTAATGCTACTACTACTACTACTGCTACTCGTACTAGTACTATTACTATTGATGCTTCTACCACTGCTACTACAACTACTACTACTACTACTGCTACTTATGCTACTACTGCTACTACCAATACTACTGCTACCAACAGTACTACTACTACTTTTATGACTCCCACTGCTACTACTACTACTACCACAACTATTGCTGCTACTACTACTACTATTGCTGCTACTTCTACTACTACTACTACTACTATGACTACTTCTACCACTACTACTGCTGATACTACTGCTAAAACTACTACTGCTACTACTACTGCTGCTACTACTACTGTTTCTACCACTACTACCACTACTACTGCTGCTACTACTACTACTACTGCTAATACTACTTCTGCTGTTACTCCTGCTAGTAATACTATTACTACTACGACTACTGCTACTACTGCTACTTGTGCTACTACTACTGCTA